>NC_059350.1:6960000-7067500 GCF_019703515.2 Myxocyprinus asiaticus
TTGTCTTGAGGACCGCATCTCTCCATGCTTGCACTTTTTTTGTTACGTCATTTAGTTAAATCCTTATCCTAGTTAAATTCCTTTTCTTAAATCCATTTCCTTCTTTTAGCCTTTGAGCATCTGACCTCTGACTGAATTATATGGCAGACAACATTTTTCTAATTAAGAGGAGAACAGTCAATTAATAGTCACCTTTCACCTGAAACGTTCGAGTACTCACCACAAATTTAGTGGAACACAAAGGGAAAAATTTTGAAGAATGTACTGATTGCTCTTTTTCATACAATTACATTAAATGGGGACAGAGGCTTCAAAATGAATGCCAAAGCACAATAAAAGTATCAAAAGTAAGCCAAACATGCCCAGCAGCGTCTGCCCACTTCCATGACACACTGTGAATGACGCAATCATCTCCAAACGCCTCAGACTGCTTTTGTATACAGTATGTATCCATTGGAATATTTTACAATAAACGTCAAAAATATGGTTTCTATACTTGTAACCAACAAACAAAAAAAGAGGTCGACCGATAGTGGATTTTGCCGATACAGATAACTAAGGTGGTGTGAAAGGCCGATTAACGATTAATCGGCCAAATGTTTTAAAATGTCAACCAAAATCCCAATAATAACCAGAAAAAAATGAAGATTTAGTGCATAAAGCAGGACTTTTAAGTATGAACAAGCCCAAAAAAACATGGGGACTCTTATTTTGAAATGACGAAATTATGGAAAACTATCGGTAACTATCGATATATAGCGACAGTTCCAAAAAGCAACTATCGGCACCGATTAATCTGTAAAAACGATATATCGGTCTACCTCTAACCTAAAATCAATAGCTTTATATCAATTTCCATTATTTTTTATTTGACTACGTCATTCGCAATGCTTCATGAGGTTGTTGTTCATGCCCTCATGAAAGAAAAGACTGTCTGATTGCAATTTTCATATGCTTTTTTTTTTTTTTTGCCTCAAATTAAAGTTTAAATTGTTGTGATTCACCTCGGAGCTTGTTGGTTTGGTTCATGGCTTATAACTCATGGCTTAAAAAAACACAGGCGGCTGAAAAGGTGGGCGGGCACTGTTGTGCTCTATGGTTTGTGTTCTATGTTCCACAGAAGCCCCAAAGCCTCTTCTTTGGAGGTGCTGAGACATTTAAAAAAAAAAGTTCACCCTGTGATTCAGGGCTCCCGTAATATTTAAAGTCTTCTGAAGTTAAACAACAGCTTTGTGCAGGGAAAAGACTGAAATTTACATTGTTATTTGTGTATACATTGTGGTGAAGGAGTTTTGAGTAAATATATTTTTAATGAATCCACATCCATTCTTTGCAATTTCTCCTTTTGTAATAATATGTGGGTGAGTAAATTATTACAGAATTCTTATTTTTGGGTGAACTGTCCCGTTAAATGTTTTTGTTTGTGTGTAGGCTGCCTCTGTGGTCTAGGACTGCAGCATTCAGACTGTGATTTGTCAGAAGAAGACATCTATCACCTACCGCTCAACATGTATGTCATTGTTCTGGGCATAGGCATGTTCATCTTCATGCTCGCAGTACTATTCTGCTGCTATCTGTTCAGGCAAGAACACATGCACCACACCCACACAATCCCTGCTCATACCTCTTACACACATTAAACCACTGGTCCTGTAAAGACATGTACAATCATACACACAGAACATTTAAAAGTGTTATCTAGAAGTATTTTATGTAAAGTGGCCCTAAAAAGTATATGGACACTAAAGCCACACAGAAATGTATGTAACAAAATATCAAACCAATGATAGACCCTTTCTCAGAGCTAACTTCTACAGATTGCATATTATGTTCCATTAACCTTTGACTACCAAAAAGTATTCATATTTTTTTTTTTTGTCTTTATTTTGAATAATGTGTCTGTTGTTTTAGAAGTTTAAACTTAATAAAAAACTTTTCTGTGAAACATTTTGCTTGAAATGTTGTACTGTACCTTTAAAAATGCCACTTATATTGTTATGTTTTGTCATATTTTCTTGCGTAATGCACAGACATTCATACATAAAGTGTGGCTCAAGTATACAGATACTTTGAGGCCACTGTGTGTATATATATATATATATATATACAGGTGCATCTCAATAAATTAGAATGTCGTGGAAAAGTTCATTTATTTCAGTAATTCAACTCAAATTGTGAAACTCGTGTATTAAGTAAATTCAATGCACACAGATTGAAGTAGTTTAAGTCTTTGATTCTTTTAATTGTGATGATTTTGGCTCACATTTAACAAAAACCCACCAATTCACTATCTCAAAAAATTAGAATATGGTGACATGCCAATCAGCTAATCAACTCAAAACACCTGCAAATGTTTCCTGAGCCTTCAAAATGGTCTCTCAGTTTGGTTCACTAGGCTACACAATCATGGGGAAGACTGCTGATCTGACAATTGTCCAGAAGACAATCATTGACACCCTTCACAAGGAGGGTAAGCCACAAACATTCATTGCCAAAGAAGCTGGCTGTTCACAGAGTGCTGTATCCAAGCATGTTAACAGAAAGTTGAGTGGAAGGAAAAAGTGTGGAAGAAAAAGATGCACAACCAACAGAGAGAACCGCAGCCTTATGATTGTCAAGCAAAATCGATTCAAGAATTTGGGTGAACTTCACAAGGAATGGACTGAGGCTGGGGTCAAGGCATCAAGACACAGACATGTCAAGAAATTTGGCTACAGTTGTCGTATTCCTCTTGTTAAGCCACTCCTGAACCACAGACAACGTCAGAGGCGTCTTACCTGGGCTAAGGAGAAGAAGAACTGGACTGTTGCCCAGTGTTCCAAAGTCCTCTTTTCAGATGAGAGCAAGTTTTGTATTTCATTTGGAAACCAAGGTCTTAGAGTCTGGAGGAAGGGTGGAGAAGCTCATAGCCCAAGTTGCTTGAAGTCCAGTGTTAAGTTTCCACAGTCTGTGATGATTTGGGGTGCAATGTCATCTGCTGGTGTTGGTCCATTGTGTTTTTTGAAAACCAAAGTCACTGCACCCGTTTACCAAGAAATTTTGGAGCACTTCATGCTTCCTTCTGCTGACCAGCTTTTTAAAGATGCTGATTTCATTTTCCAGCAGGATTTGGCACCTTCCCACACTGCCAAAAGCACCAAAAGTTGGTTAAATGACCATGGTGTTGGTGTGCTTGAGTGGCCAGCAAACTCACCAGACCTGAACCCCATAGAGAATCTATGGGGTATTGTCAAGAGGAAAATGAGAAACAAGAGACCAAAAAATGCAGATGAGCTGAAGGCCACTGTCAAAGAAACCTGGGCTTCCATACCACCTCAGCAGTGCCACAAACTGATCATCTCCATGCCACGCCGAATTGAGGCAGTAATTAAAGCAAAAGGAGCCCCTACCAAGTATTGAGTACATATACAGTAAATGAACATACTTTCCAGAAGGCCAACAATTCACTAAAAATGTTTTTTTATTGGTCTTATGATGTATTCTAATTTTTTGAGATAGTGAATTGGTGGGTTTTTGTTAAATGTGAGCCAAAATCATCACAATTAAAAGAACCAAAGACTTAAATTACTTCAGTCTGTGTGCATTGAATTTATTTAATACACGAGTTTCACAATTTGAGTTGAATTACTGAAATAAATGAACTTTTCCACGACATTCTAATTTATTGAGATGCACCTGTATACAGGTGCATCTCAATAAATTAGAATGTTGTGGAAAAGTTCATTTACAACAAGAGGAATACGACAACTGTAGGCTCCTTTTGCTTTAATTACTGCCTCAATTCGGCGTGGCATGGAGATGATCAGTTTGTGGCACTGCTGAGGTGGTATGGAAGCCCAGGTTTCTTTGACAGTGGCCTTCAGCTCATCTGCATTTTTTGGTCTCTTGTTTCTCATTTTCCTCTTGACAATACCCCATAGATTCTCTATGGGGTTCAGGTCTGGTGAGTTTGCTGGCCAGTCAAGCACACCAACACCATGGTCATTTAACCAACTTTTGGTGCTTTTGGCAGTGTGGGCAGGTGCCAAATCCTGCTGGAAAATGAAATCAGCATCTTTAAAAAGCTGGTCAGCAGAAGGAAGCATGAAGTGCTCCAGAATTTCTTGGTAAACGGGTGCAGTGACTTTGGTTTTCAAAAAACACAATGGACCAACACCAGCAGATGACATTGCACCCCAAATCATCACAGACTGTGGAAACTTAACACTGGACTTCAAGCAACTTGGGCTATGAGCTTCTCCACCCTTCCTCCAGACTCTAGGACCTTGGTTTCCAAATGAAATACAAAACTTGCTCTCATCTGAAAAGAGGACTTTGGAACACTGGGCAACAGTCCAGTTCTTCTTCTCCTTAGCCCAGGTAAGACGCCTCTGACGTTGTCTGTGGTTCAGGAGTGGCTTAACAAGAGGAATACGACAACTGTAGCCAAATTCCTTGACACGTCTGTGTGTGGTGGCTCTTGATGCCTTGACCCCAGCCTCAGTCCATTCCTTGTGAAGTTCACCCAAATTCTTGAATCGATTTTGCTTGACAATCATAATGCTGCGGTTCTCTCGGTTGGTTGTGCATCTTTTTCTTCCACACTTTTTCCTTCCACTCAACTTTCTGTTTACATGCTTGGATACAGCACTCTGTGAACAGCCAGCTTCTTTGGCAATGAATGTTTGTGGCTTACCCTCCTTGTGAAGGGTGTCAATGATTGTCTTCTGGACAACTGTCAGATCAGCAGTCTTCCCCATGATTGTGTAGCCTAGTGAACCAAACTGAGAGACCATTTTGAAGGCTCAGGAAACCTTTGCAGGTGTTTTGAGTTGATTAGCTGATTGGCATGTCACCATATTCTAATTTTTTGAGATAGTGAATTGGTGGGTTTTTGTTAAATGTGAGCCAAAATCATCACAATTAAAAGAACCAAAGACTTAAACTACTTCAATCTGTGTGCACTGAATTTATTTAATACACAAGTTTCACAATTTGAGTTGAATTACTGAAATAAATGAACTTTTCCACGACATTCTAATTTATTGAGATGCACCTGTATATGAGAGAGAGAGAGTTAGAGAGGAAATGGTGCTGCAAAATAATGTAAAGAATCACAACATCTTTCTCAGATCTTTTGCTCCACCAACAGCAGTTGTTGCAGTTGAACTTGCATGCACACGAACTCAGGAAGTGTGGAGCTTTTTTTTCTTCTTCATTTTTTCTTTTCTCTTCTATAGGTTGAAACAGCAAGGCACAAGTGAGCAGTACAGCTACAATGAGGTGGGTCTACAACAATAGAGCTGTTCAGGTTACAGTTGCTAGATAAGGACTACAACATTTTTTCGTTTGGTCAGGCATGTACACTCATGCTTGTGGTATTTGTAGTCCTTATTTAGCAACTTGTCAGCAACGTACATTTTTTAAAAACACTGTGCCTTAAAATTTTATGTTTGAAGTATGACTTTGTGTAATTTGTTTAAGAACAACACGTCCAAGTTTCTTCACATTTTGTTTACCACAGTCCTTATTTTACTCATATATATATAAAAAAAGCCCGTTATTCGCCTACAAATTGACGTCATGGCTCAACTGCTCTATACACATAGTACATACTGTATGCACTCGGGCTGTTAAATATAAATATAGCATCGACTTTGCCAGCGTGATGATGAAATCCAGTCTAACAGATGACCTTCATGATATACTTCACATATAAATAGAGTCAGCATACAAGCATGACACAAGATGTGCAGCATTCAAAGAGAAACACATGGCAGACACTAGCACGAAAGTACCAGAAAGTACCACCTTGTAGTACCATGCAAATACCTCATATACTATGGTATTTTCATGGTACTACTAGGTACAGTAATACAGTATATACTGTTTTATATACTAACAGTATGTATAATACTATATAGTATATAATATACACTCACTGAGCACTTTATTAAGAACACTATGGTCCTAATAAAGTGCCCGACGTGGTCTTCTGCTGTTGTAGCCCATCCGCCTCAAGGTTCGACGTGTTGTGCATTCTGAGATGCTATTCTGCTCACTATAATTGTACAGAGTGGTTATCTGAGGTACCGTAGCCTTTCTGTCAGCTCGAACCAGTCTGGCAGTTCTTCATTGATCTCTCTATCAACAAGGTGTTTTCGTCCGCAGAACTGCCAATCACTGGATGTTTTTTTTGTTTTTGGCTCTATTCGGAGTAAATTCTAGAGACTGTTGTGCGTGAACATCCCAGGAGATCAGCAGTTACAGAAATACTCAAACCATCCCGTCTGGCACCGACAATCATGCCACGGTCCAAATCACATTTTTCCCCATTCTGATGGTTGGTGTGAACATTAACTGAAGTTCCTGACCCTTATCTGCATGATTTTATGCACTGCACTGCTGCCACATGATTGGCTGAATAGATAATCGCATGAATAAGTAGGTGTACAGGTGTTCCGAATAAAGTGCTGAGTGAGTGTATATATACAGTGCTGTGCAAAAGTTTTAGGAAAAATGTTGCATAGTGAGGATGTCTTCAAAAACAATGGCATAAATAGTTTTCATTTATCACTAAATGTCATACAAAGTCCAGTAAACATAAAAAAGCTAAATCAATATTCGGTGTGATCACCTTTGCCTTTAAAACTGCCCCAATTCTCCTAGGTACACCTGGACACAGTTTTTCTTGGTTGTTGGCAGATAGGATGTTCCAAGCTTCTTGGAGAATTCGCCACATTTCTTCTATCTATTTAGGCTGTCTCAATTGCTTCTGTCTCTTTATGTAATCTCAGACTGACACGATGTTCAGTGGGGGGCTCTGTGGGGGCCATGACATCTGTTGCAGGGCTCCCTGTTCTTCTATTCTCATCTTTTCTATTTGCAAAAGTAATGTTTGGGGGTCTAACATTTATATTTCTTATAGACACACTAAAGCTGAAGATATAAATAACCATCTTAAGACAAATGCTTTTGTGAAACATCTTATGTGCCTAAGACTTTTGCACAGTACTGTATATTCTGTATATACAGTATATATAAGCTGTATATATGATACGCTATGTTAAATATACTGAAGTAATCATTCAGAACCATTTTTTTTTAATGTTGGTTGGTGGGTGCAAATAAAGAAAGACGTATTTGTATTTCATTTTATAGGTGGTGTTAAAAGGTGCTGGAAAGAAGTTGAGCCTGCTGGGAGTAAGTTTGGAAAAACATTTGCTCAAGTTGTATGTTTATATTTTGACACTATGGCTGGTTGTTTGTATGAGGTACGTCTTTTCTGTCTGTCTAATGTATTTCTTCCATTTACACATGGGTCATTCTCAGGAAACGGTACTATTTATGCTTTTTTATCAATTCATTTACGAAGGTTACTGCTGAACTTTCAAGAAATCAAATTACCCTACCTAAGGCCCAAAAGAACAGGGTCTTAACTACTGTAGACATTGGGGGACCACCATAGACATTGGGTGACCACCATAGTGGGATGCGTCCCGGCAATATACATATTAATTAACAATTATTGTTTTGTAATATTAATATATTACCCCAATCCAAAATATGTTTTTACAGCCTTGAAAAGTGCCAATAGATATTTATCGTTACTAACCCCAAGCCTAACCCTTCAGCGCTACATTATTTCAACCCCATCAAAGTCAGTTTGGTATGTAAATATTTTTATCATTTAAATAGATAACTGAAAAATTATGGTAGTGTCAGTCTGGTGTGCTTAACTGAAAAAAATTAAATTAAATAAAAATAAAAAAATGCTAACCCATGGCATTTCTCTTTCAAATCATGAAAGAGGTGCTAACTCTATTACATTCAGAATGATTTGGGGTTGAATATTACAGGGTTAAAGAGCAGTGTAAAAATGTTGAATAATGACCTAGCAAATATCATGAGACCACACCACATTATTTACAGACAGTATTCTTGTGCTTTTGCCAAGAACAATATTTTATCATCATAACAGAGTTGAATTATTGAACTAGACAAAGCCAGTATAAGTGTCAGCATAATCAAATAAGAATAAGACTAGGAAGGAAACTGGTGCTCTCTACCATCTGGTGAGCTGCATTATGAAAACAGACATGAAAGTGATATTCAGCAGGACAACACCTGCCCCATTCCACCATTTTGCAAAAGAGTATTTCAATATTAATATGAATTGGGTCATATTCTAATTATGTTAGTGTCATGTAAACACATTAACATAACTGGATTAAATATCATTAAATCCAAAGAGTTGGCATATACATATATAAATCAGATTTTTTGGCATATAAACACCTTATTTGGACCCAGAGAGCACACATACATCTCCGAGATGTCTGTTTAAGAGCATCTCATCTGAAAAGCATCACATTCTAATAAACACATCTGCTAAACATCTTAAAAAGATCAGATTTACAAACATTCTAAATCATAAACGTTTTAAAGACAACTGCTGAATGTCTTACTGACATCCGAGAGGAAACATCATATAGATGTATTGCAGATGAGCAAACAACCTAAAAAATACGTTTTGCAGATGTAAACACACACATTAAATAGACGTCTGACTGATGAACGTGTGCGATCGGGAATATCCACCATAAAGTAATATGTATTTATGTCTTTGCATGGCATCCCAATTTTTTTTAAACTGATATTTTACAAAAATTAAAAGAAATGTTGTGACGTAATTTCCATTTTTGGGTGAACTATCCCTCTCAGTGTTCAATTAGTGTGTGTGTGTGTGTGTGTGGGTGTAAAAGAAAGAGATTAAAATTGTTTTGTCTTCTGTATGATGCAGCAACCCTGTGCTGTATGTCTAGAGGAATTCAAGACCAGAGATGAACTGGGCGTGTGCCCGTGTTCACACACCTTTCATAAGAAGTGAGTTGTACTGGTAGACAAGTGTTTATTCATTGTCACATTTGCTTATGCCGAGGCCTGTCTGGAATCTAAATTCTGCTGAATTTTCCCCACCCCTTACATGGTTGTTTATTTAAGACCTCCAACGAACAAAATTTGACAATTTTGGAATCAAGAATTTTTGTCCCTACCTGTTAGGTTTAAGGCCATCTATATGCTAGTGTACTCTAGAGTGATCCATATCTAGGGATCACTCTAGGGACTACTCAGAATGCCATTGCATCCGCAAAGCAACACCCTAGCATTATGGCAGCAACTTCTGCATGGGCAAACACTACTCACATTTTCTTGAGAAAATGTAAAATGTTTGGCGATAGAGCACAACAACTGGTTTCTGGAAGTAAAAATCCCATTCATTTTTTTCACAGGGGAAATAATATTTAATGATAACTTTTAAAAATTATAATCAAAATATTAATAACTACAGTCTAGACCAACATAAATAGGTAGCGTTTTAAAGCTTAGAAGCTGTACTTCACAATGCATGTAGGCATTCTGACAAAAACTTAAATGCTTTGAAATTTGCAGACAAATCAGAAGTGTTTCCTTTTGATAATTTATTAATAATACATATTATACATATTATTGTTATTGGTACAAATATCAAACTGATCAAATAGCCATTTGTCATAGGAAAGCTCTCAAAGATTAGAATACAACAAACCTGTTTGTTTTATTTGAAGATAAAAACTCACGTTTTCACTTATAAGTTAACTTCATTAAAAATAAAACGAACATAAAATCTCAAATACCATTACTTAGAAGAGAGGATTTCCTGTTAAAACGAGTCCACACACAACATAAAAGACTGCACAGATCAGTAGGTAATCCACACGAAGCACACTGTGCACACAGCACATATATGTGCTATCTGGATAAAACAATGTTAGATTTCCTGGATCAGATGACTACATCGGAAATTCTGTATTGTAGTATGTTGTCCAGCGTCATGGAACGCTAAACCAATCGTATTAGGATTCAATCGCTGCAACTAGAGGTGGAAGTCATCTAAATATGGGCAGAGAGGATCGCTCACTGTAATTACATATGGCCACCAGGAGATGGTGCCAAGTACATGACAGAATGGAACTTAATGAGATCTCGTTACTCATGTCTGCATCATTTGGAGAGAAATCATGTGCATGTAATTAGTTCTTATGTACAATTACTATGTTTTATTTGTTCGGAGATGTTTTTGGACTCTAGGAAAATTATTTTTGCAGTGCTGTAAATTTTGATTGCTTTGTTGTTTCATCACAAAACTTTTACTCTGTTACAGGTGACATGATTGGGAACAAAACAAAAGTTTTTCTGGGCTACCTTATTTACACCCTGAGATATATAATGTAAAATCAGAAAAATAAGAACAAATTCAGCAGTTTCTTAGGCTGAAACTTTCATAATTTATCAGAATCTACATTAAATTTTTTTGAATAGGTTTCATTAAAAATATACCAAACAATCAACACTTTTTTTTTTTTTTTTTTTTGAGTTATAAACCTTTAATTTTGGGCATGCCACTCAAACAGAAAATCTTTAAACACACCTCCAGAGCTTAAAGGGATAAAGACAGACCTACCATGAGCTCTGAGGTTGTTAATCGATGGTATACGCTTCTGTTGATGCAATCAGTCTGCATTAATTTAACTTCATTTAAAAAAAAAAAAAAAGTTTTTAATAGCAGACATTCTGGTGAAGAACTACATTGCCCATGACCCTGCAGTGAAAGATCCACCAATCAGAGAATCGCAGCAAACAAACTGCAGAAGAAGTTCTCAGCAGTGACTGTCCACTCCCATGATGAACTGAAAATGATCTAATAGTGTCTCCATATGCTCTGAAACTACTTATACAAATTTTTATTACTAAATATTTTGCAATAAACTTAAAATGTATTGTTTCTATACTTACGTAACAACTTTAAACCTGTAGTTTTATATTTGTACATTATTTCAATCATGTCATTCACACTGCTTCATGGGTAGCTTCTTAGTTCATTCCTTTATAAAAGCCATTACATACGTTTTTTTTTTTTTTTTTTTGAGGTTCAAATCAAAGTTTATTTTGTGATTCACATTGAGCTAAACTCAGCAAAAAAAGAAACGTCCTCTCACTTTCAACTGCTTTTATTTTCAGCAAACTTAACATGTGTAAATATTTGAATGAACATAAAGATTCAACAACTAAGACATAAACTGAATAAGTTTCACAGACATGTGACTAACAGAAATGGAATAATGTGTCCCTGAACAAATGGGGGGGTCAAAATCAAAAGTAACAGTCAGTATCTGGTGTGGCCACCAGCTGCATTAAGTACTGCAGTGCATCTCCTCCTCATGGACTGCACCAGATTTGCCAGTTCTTGCTGTGAGATGTTACCCCACTCTTCCACCAAGGCACTTGCAAGTTCCTGGACATTTCTGGGGGGAATGGCCCTAGCCCTCACCCTCCGATCCAACAGGTCCCAGACGTGGTCAATGGGATTGAGATCCTGGCTCTTCGCTGACCATGGCAGAACACTGACATTCCTGTCTTGCAGGAAATCACGTACAGAACGAGCAGTATGGCTGGTGGCATTGTCATGCTGGAGGGTCGTGTCAGGATGAGCCTGCAGGAAGGGTACCACATGAGGGAGGAGGATGCCTTCCTTGTAACGCACAGCGTTGAGATTGCCTGCAATGACAACAAGCTCAGTCCGATGATGCTGTGACACACCGCCCCAGACCATGACAGACCCTCCACCTCCAAATCGATCCCGCTCCAGAGTACAGGTCTCGGTGTAATGCTCATTCCTTCGACGATAAACGCGAGTCCGACCATCACCCCTGGTGGGACAAAACCGCGACTCGTCAGTGAAGAGCACTTTTTGCCAGTCCTGTCTGGTCCAGCGAAGGTGGGTTTGTGCCCATAGGCGACGTTGTTGCCGGTGATGTCTGGTAAGGACCTGCCTTACAACAGGCCTACAAGCCCTCAGTCCAGCCTCTCTCAGCCTATTGTGGACAGTCTGAGCACTGATGGAGGAATTGTGCGTTCCTGGTGTAACTCGGGCAGTTGTTGTTGCCATCCTGTACCTGTCCCGCAGGTGTGATATTCGGATGTACCGATCCTGTGCAGGTGTTGTTACACGTGATCTGCCATGGCGAGGATGATCAGCTGTCCTTCCGGTCTCCCTGTAGCGCTGTCTTAAGCATCTCACAGTACGGACATTGCAATTTATTGCCCTGGCCACATCTGCAGTCCTCATGCAGCATGCCCAAGGCACGTTCACGCAGATGAGCGGGAACCCTGGGCATCTTTCTTTTGGTGTTTTTCAGAGTCAGTAGAAAGGTCTCTTTAGTGTCCTAAGTTTTTATAACTGTGACCTTAATTTCCTACCGTCTGTAAGCTGTTGGTGTCTTAATGACCGTTCCACAGGTGCATGTTCATTAATTGTTTATGGTTCATTGAACAAGCATGGAAAACATTGTTTAAACTCTTTACAATAAAGATCTGTAAAGTTATTTGGATTTTTACTAAATTATCTTTAAAATACAGTGTCTTGAAAAAGGGACGTTTCTTTTTTTGCTAAGTTTAGTTGGTTTGGTTCATGGCTTAGAACTCTTTTCTGAAGTATTTTATGAAATTCCTATAGTAAAAATGAATGGAAAAAATACTACTGGAATCAAGACAGCTGAAAAAATGTTGCATCCTATTGCAGTGCTATTTCTAAAAAAATGTAACTTGTGTTCTGTTATTTTAACGTAACTTGCAGGTGCCTGCTAAAATGGCTTGAGATCCGCAGCGTCTGTCCGATGTGCAATAAACCCATAATGCGTCTACAGAGTGCCGACACCCCACGAGGAGCGGAGGGGCTTCAGGACCCCGAAGAAGTGTGACCCCAAAAACTGTATGGCCCATGGTCAGATTAACACTCTCTAGTTCTGCAAACATTGGAACATATATGATCTGCCAAGGCTCTCCATAGCCACTTATATACACTGCCACAGAGGACCTGTTGAACGCAAGAAACCAGGATGACAAGAGCAGCCTGCACTAGTGAATACGTACCATATTGCCAGTAGCCAAAACATAAGAATAATCTCCTATATATTGTGCCACAATATTCTCTTAGTATCGTGCTGAGGTTCTAAAGAGAGCAACACAACATGCATGCTCAGTAATGGATGTCAAAATGAGAGGTAAATGTCTCAGGAGTTTGCCTCAGGGGATCTAACATTGAACTTTGGTAATTAAACTTCAAAGGACTGATACATATAGAGTGTTGGTGTAGTATGCTCTCTGTTTGACTGGTACTACAGGTCTTTATGAAGATTGTGTGTAGTCCATAATGAAATATTATACATATAATCAGTAACCAGCACTTCTTATCCAATATTACGTTCATTGCTTGAATTGTTTACCTTTTATTGTTATTTTGTATTGTTTGTTTTTGAATAAAATGTCATGGTTATGTGTTAAACCCTCGTTTTTGTATAATTCTTGAAATACTGTGGAGTTCTATAGCCAAATTTGAAAATGTGCAATTCAAAGACCTAGTCAAGCAGAATTGCAAAGTTTGTTTATACCCATCTTTTTTTTATTAAAATTAAAAGAAAAAAACCCTACACAAAATGTAGCTGACTCTGAACTGTATCAATAGTTTTGGTGGGAAAAAATTGCGTATTAAATGTCGTAGGTAGATTAATTCACACAACAGTTACCTCAAAGAAAGATTTTCCCATAGACTGCCATTGTTTTCTGAAGTCACAAAATTACCCCCCCCCCAATAAAAAATACCTATTAAATATTTCACTCAAGTTATGCAGACAATGTAATTTGAAAAATAAAAAATGATAAGCGGACACTTTAAACTGCAGAATTTTTATTAAAAAATGTGAATGCCTTTATATCATTGCAGCAGTCTTTTTTGTTTTTACAAAGTCTGAAAAAAAAAAAAAAATCTTATTTCACTTGCATCTGATGGAAAGTGTTCAATAGTTTAAGTTGATCTTTTACACATCAAATGCAAAACACAATTTAGGATTACTTTTTCTCCAATATCCATCCATTATGTCAAATATAAACACTGATTGGCAGAGACTATTTACGATCCATTCATTGATATAATGGGATGCATGTCAAAGTAATTTTAATCGCAAGCTAACTGCTTCAGGAAATCTGGCCCAGAGTTCCGAAACACACAAAGTGACAACAATGGTGAAAGAGTGGGGGACAAATTTACTTTAGGTTCGTTCGTCATAATGCACCCCAAGTTCTGAATGTAATGATAAAGTAAAATATCAGATGGTTCTAGTTGGCGGCTTCTGCTCCTTTGGACTCCACGTATTCCAGAGCTTTCTGTTTGACTGCCTGGATGCTCTCAGGTGTGCCGCTCTTCTTTTCGTACTCCAGGTAACGCTTGAAGAAAAACTTGATCTTCTTTACCGAAACGCTAAGGTGGATCACACGATCAAACAGCTCTCTGAAGAGAACAATGTTGTGGATTAAATCTTGTGTATACACTGACTGATCTTGATTCTGAATTCAATCTGGATTTAAATCAGATTTGATGTGATTCTAAGATTCTATTCTACTACTCCACAAGTACCAACACTTATAAAAGAAGTTGTTTAGAAAAAAAAAAGCAAGCAAAGCATCTGATTATATGAGATCTGATTAAATGGGTTAATATCATGTAACCAGCCTTCAGGGTGTGCTTACCTCACTTCCTTCTGAGAGCCATGCTTCACCATCAGATCTATGAACACAGACCACAGGTCTGTACGTTTGGGGTAGGTGCTCAGTACCTTGTCAAACATGGATTTAGCTTTCTTAATATTCCCGTGCTGAAACTCCAAACGGGCAAATTTGCTGATCAAGTCTACATCTGGAAGAGGGGACAAGGAAAGATCACATATCCTGCTAATAGAAAATCTTGAGGTGTTGGCGTTGACGCTATGCTCTAGAGGTAGACGATATATAGGTTTTACTGATTAATCGGTACCGATGTACCGATATATATATATATATATATATATATATATATATATATATATATATAAAAAAAAACTAAATCTCATGAAATGTATAATAATAATACACACATATACAGCTCTGGATAAAATTAAGAGACCATTGCAAAATTCAGTTTCTCTGGATTTACTATTTATAGGTATGTGTTTGAGTAAAATGAACATTTTCTCCCAAATTCCCAAGAAAATTGTCATTTAGAGCATATATTTGCAGAAAATGACAACTGGTCAAAATAACAAAAGTGTTTTCAGACCTCGAATAATGCAAAGAAAACGTTCATATTTATTTTTAAACAACACAATACTAATGTTTTAACTTAGGAAGAGTTCAGAAATCAATATTTGGTGGAATAACCCTGATTTTCAATCACAGCTTTCATGGGTCTTGGCATGCTCTTCACCAGTCTTTCACATTGCTGTTGGGTGACTTTATGCTACTCCTGGAGCACAAATTCAAGCAAATGGGCTTTGTTTGATGGCTTGTGGCCATCCATCTTCCTCTTGATCACATTCCAGAGGTTTCCAATGGGGTTCAGGTCTGCAGATTGGGCTGGCCATGACAGGGTCTTGATCCAGATCATCAGCGATCCTCCAACTGGTCATCTAATGGTTAGACGGAGACCTGGAGAGGCCTTCAAGCCACAGTGTCTCACACCCACTGTGAAATTTGGTGGAGGATCGGTGATGATCTGGGGGTACTACAGCAAGGCTAGAATCTGGCAGATTCGTCTTTGTGAAGGACGCATGAATCAAGCCACGTACAAGTTTATCCTGGAAGAAAACTTCTGCTGACAATGTTCCCCAACTCTGAGGATTGATTTTTCCAGCAGGACAATGCTCCATGCCACACAGCCAGGTCAATCAAGGTGTGGATGGAGGACCACCAGATCAAGACCCTGTCATGGCCAGCCCAATCTCCAGACATGAACCCCATTAAAAACCTGTGGAATGTGATCAAGAGGAAGATGGCTGGTCACAAGCCATCAAACAAAGCCGATTTGCTTGAATTTGTGCTCCAGGAGTGGCATAAAGTCACCCAACAGCAATATGAAATCAAATATTGATTTCTGAACTCTTCCTAAGTTAAAAACATTGCTATTGTGTTGTTTAAAAATGAATATGAACTTGTTTTCTTCGCATTATTCGAGGTCTGAAAACACTTTTTTGTTATTTTGACCCTTTGTCATCTTCTGCAAATAAATGCTCTAAATGACAATAATTGTTTTTGGAATTGGGAGAAATGTTGTCAGTGCTTTATAGAATAAAACAAAAATGTTAAGTTTACTCAAACATATACCTATACAGTTGAAGTCAGAAGTTTACATACACCTTAGCCAAATACATTTAAACGCAGTTTTTCACAATTCCTGACATTTAATCGTAGAAAACATTCCCTCGCTTAGGTCAGTTAGGATCACTACTTTATTTTAAGAATGTGAAATGTCAGAATAATAGTAGAGAGAATGATTTATTTCAGCTTTTATTTCTTCCGTCACATTCCCAGTGGGTCAGAAGTTTACATACACTTATATTTGGTAGTATTTGGTAGCATTGCCTTTAAATTGTTTAACTTGGGTCAAACATTTTGGGTAGCCTTCCACAAGCTTCTCACAATAAGTTGCTGGAATTTTGGCCCATTCCTCCAGACAGAACTGGTGTAACTGAGTCAGGTTTGTAGGCCTCCTTGTTCACACACACTTTTGCAGTTCTGCCCACACATTTTATATCGGACTGAAGTCAGGTCTTTGTGATGGCCACTCCAATACCTTGACTTTGTTGTCCTTAAACCATTTTGCCACAACTTTGGAGGTATACTTGGGGTCATTGTCCATTTGGAAGACCCATTTGCGACTGAGCTTTAACTTCATGGCTGATGTCTTGAGATGTTGCTTCAATATATCCACAGAATTTTCCTTCCTCATGATGCCATCTATTTTGTGAAGTGCACCAGTCTCTCCTGCAGCAAAGCACCCCCACAACATGATGCTGCCACCCCCATGCTTTCCTATCAGAAGTTAATTGGCTAATTGTGTAAAGGCTTGACATAATTTTCTGGAATTTTCCAAGCTGCTTAAAGGCACAGTTAACTTACAAGGTATATGTAAACTTCTGACCCACTGGAATTGTGATATAGTCAATTAAAAGTGAAACAATCTGTCTGTAAAAATGACTTGTGTCATGTACATAGCTAGATGTCCTAAACGACTTGCCAAAACTATAGTTTGCTAATATGAAATCTGTGGAGTGGTTAAAAAAATGAGTTTTAATGACTTCAACCTAAGTGTATATTGTATATTATATCACTCACACACACACACACCCCTATACACAAAATCCTTGTTAAATACTTACGTATAGAACATTGTAACAGTCAAGTATCTGTCATTTTTTAAATAAAAGTCACCCATGTACTTCAGGCTTGTTTAAAGTTAAAAGTCCCATTTTATGCACCAAATCTTAATTTTCTGGTTATTATTAGAATTGTGGTTGCATAATAAACTGCTTTTGGGATTTTATTCATTTTGGCCTTAATGTATGTGCCCATCGTAGTAAAGAAAGACTAAGAACAGTTTGATCATTCTATAAATCGATAAAAAAAAATAATAAAAAAAAAACTCTTGGCTGATTAATTGGTTATTGGCCTTTTCCATCACTTTAGTTATCGGTATTGGCAAAATTCACAATCGGTCGACCTCTAGCCTCTATGTCTGTGCCCGTCATAGTAAGGAAAGATTAAACAATTTCATTCTACAAATTGATTTAAAAAAAACGATACACGATATGTTCAAGGCAAGAATGGTATGTAGTTGGCACTTACGTTCTTTACTGGACAGACTCTGCAGCGCCCTCTGTAGAAGGGCATCGGCAGCGTTGCTCTGGCCCTGTCGTAGCAGGAAGGCGCCGTAACTCTGATAAACAGCTTTCTCCTGCCTGAAGCGCTTCACCATGCTTTTATAAAGATTCTCTGCCTCCTACACACACACGGACCAAAAATACCAACACAAATTTCAGTATTGCTCAATATTAGTGCCTTTTCTTCATTATCGTTTTAGTTGCTATTGGAAGCCGATTACATGAGAGGTTGTTTATTCAAATTAAAACTTTAAAATTTATTTTATAGCATGTTTCAAAATAGTTATGTGATTTACCACCTTTCACACTGTACATTACTGTTCTGATGTCTGACTTCACTTTCAGCAAGTAAAACTAAAAATATTCTCACTTTACAGCATTTTTCACAAGTGCCTAAAACTTCTGCACAGTACTGTACAGCACAAAAATAACTATCCCTTAATGATTATCAGCATCTCTACTAACAACCAAACTGATCTCGAGTCATTAGGCAAAAATTCTCACTTTGATTTTGTCCGACTTGGCGTAAATCTCAGCCAGCTGTTGGTACACGGGCAGAGGTTCACAGTACTGAATGGCCCGTTCAAAGACCTTCTGCAAATTCTCTTCTGTGCCATACATGTTCTCCAGATTGAGCATGGCCACCCACACATTCAGCTTCTCCTGTTCCTCTCTAAAAACAATAAAGTAAACTGGTTAATCTTAAAGTGTGATCAAATTCTAATCTGAATTTTATTCATAAAGATCCCACCCTTTTGACCAATGAAATTACATGACTTTTCCAGGTGTTACCTAGATACAGATTTTTAAAAGCCATTTTGATTCAGACCGATTCACTAATGAATCATTCAGACTGATTTGTGAACCAATTTTGACCAATTCCTTAAAAAGAACACACAATTTCCATGACTTTTCCATGCCTGGAACAAGGGTTCCCACTCTTTTTGACCAATGAAATTCCTTGACCTTGCCATGACCTTACCGTCAACGGTCTTCGACCGTTGCGCTGCGCTGCACAATGAAACGGTTCACAACGAAATCACATGACTTGTCCGTGACCTTTCCAGTAGTTTGTGATGACTGGATACAGGTTTTTAAAAGTTATTTTGTATCGGACCAGTTCCCTAACGAATCATTCGAACTGATTTTTGAGCCATTTTGAATCATCTTTGACTCAAAAGAACAAATCTCTCACAAACTGGACTACACTATATGAGCACATTTTTGGGGCTGTTCACACTGAATGGATTTTTCCATTTGTCTGCGCAGTTTTTCCATTTTTGTTCGATGTTAATATGTGCAAGACAGATGTCTTTGACCGTTGCCCAGCATCTTGCTGTTTTGTGTAAGGTTAAAAATAATGGCAACTTTTAAAAGCGCGCCTTAAAAGGTGGAGCGTCATTTGAATCCAATGCACTTTTTGTCAAATTCCACGAATCTCTCTTCACGGTCTGCTAGCTGTCCGTTCTGTGTGTGCGCTGAAAAAATAAATCTGGTGTTTGTACACGGCCCTGTAAATAGCAAAATAAACAAAGTGGATCGGACCGAACACTATTGCGCGTGCATGAATTTGGTTGGGGGGGGGGGGGGGGCGGCTTCTAAAGGAGCACAGAAGGGAGGGGTGTGTTTGTTTGGCTGTTGAGTTTAAATATCAACAGTCTTTCTCAGGAATCGCTTCACCTTTAAGACACCTGCAACTTGTTCCATACTTTGCACTGCGTCTAGATTTTTTTTAGCGCTCTGTCTGAACGGTCCCTTATTCTACACAAGACAAATATCTAGCTAATGAGATATTTTTAGAGCAGAGGAAAACTAGAAATTAGAAATGGACTTTTCCAGGCCTTAGTGTTCCATCGCTGTGGGAACCCTGCCGTTTACACACTAGTATAATGCATCAACACATTGAGCTATTCCAACCAATTCCAACTCTGTCTGCGTCTCTTTTCACCTAAACGAGATGGTTTTGAGGGCTCTCTCTGCGACAGCTCGTGCCTGCTCGATATGTGTGGCCTGCAGATGGAAGGCCATGTACTGCAGCCAGATCAGGGAGCTGTCGGGAGATGAGAGGAGCAGACGCTCAAACGCCGCTATGCTGTCCGGCCGTACAGATGGGTCCATAAGCTCCGCCTCACGCTTGCTGAGCTGCTGCTCCGCGTTCTTCTGCTCCTGACGCAGCTCTTTACGGGACTTCTTCACAGGCTGAGGAGAAAGAAGAGTGTTTAGAGTTAACTCTTCTGCTCTTGATTTCATACATGCATGGCACATGGCTAGAAGATGCTTCTGACCTTGTTCTCGACTTCCTCTTCATCATCATCACTATCATGGGTGTCGTCTACTTTGTTAGCGGGAGTTAAAGAGCTCAGTGTGCAGTCCCAGGAGAAGCCAGATGCTATCTGCAGCCGTGCGGGACATTTAGGTTTGTTTTCCTCATGTTTACCCTAAATAATGAGAGCACAATTGTTATATATTGCCTAACAAACAATTAATTCCTCGACAAGACAATTCAGAAATACAAGTTGCACAAATATACTTGATTTCTCTTTAACATTGTCAAAAAAAGAAAACAAAATAAATATTAAAAACATTTTAGATTTTCCCCAATGTTATCGAATTATTACAATGATGATTTATGAGGTCTAAAAAAATTAAATAAAAGAATCATCACCTTTACCTGTTCACTCTCTTTTTTAAATTCCGTTTCCTCTTCTCTGAAAAACACCTCTACGCCACTGTCACTGTCTTCTGTTTTTACTTTAGTTTTCTTCCTTTTCTTCTCTTTAACGGTTTTCTTCTCTTGCACGCTTTCTTCCTTCCCTGTGCAAGCCTTAATCTTCTTCTGTCCCAGTTTCTCATTATCTTGTTGCTACAGGGTTAAAAAGCAAGGTCAGTTCCATGTTTTTTACAGGATAACATCTTGTCAAACACTCAAACACACACATTCTTACCTGGCTCTCAGAAGGAGTGCGCTTTCTTTTAATAGATTTCTTGTCCCGTTCCTCTTTCTCCTCTCCCTTCAGTCGCAGTTCCAGACCAAGGGATTCTGGAAGTATATCTGGATTTCCAGTGTCCTCTGACAGCAAGGACAGCTCCACTTTGCTGTTCTCAGTGTTCACACTGATTAGGAGAGAAATAAAATTTTTTTATTCATTTATAAGAACAAAATAAAGGAAAATTAAAACCACAGAACATTTCTTAAGGAACATTGCCTAAGAAAATAGAAAGGTTCTTTTAAGACAACAACGTGTCCTGCAGTGTGACTAAGCTTGACTTTTTCAAACTTTTTTCGGTCACTTCAACACTGCGTCAGTAGCTGACGCTTTGGGAACTCCTCTCAGGTGTGACGATTTCTGGAACCCTTTAAAATCACGAAAGTCTACTGGCAGATGGCACTTGATGCTCCGCTGCTGATGCGTGCATCATCACGGACATATAAACCGGAGCACAGCGGCGTTTCATCAGAATTTTTCTCATCAATTTCTTGTGCTCTGGATGCCTGAAACTTTGCTTCGCCGTTAAAATTGCACACCTTAACAGTGAGTGGATTATTTATATATCCCTGCCTGTGCTCCGACAAACAGTGTTTCCTTTATCACTTCCACACTTGTAATGCCAATGATATTGTGATAGTTGTTGTATGATTAATTGCAGGTAAAGCACATAAAAAGAGCCTTCTGCTTAACGTCTTTTCAAGAAGCCATTTCGGAAATGTTTTTCACCTTGTGAGCATTATATCCCACTGTCTGACTCTCATGAGCGCTGCGTTATATGCATGGGCAAAAGCCCATGAGAAAGCACCTCTTGTTGTGACTGATTGTGTTCATTGTGAACGCATGAAACTCAGGATGTTTCATGTCTTCATGACTTGTACTACACATAATTAATATTGGCATTATATTAAGGCTGTTTAGCCAGAGGGGAACTGGCCCCCACAGTAAGCCTGGTTTCCCCCAAGATTATTTTTCTACATTAACTAACATCTTATGGAGTTTTGTGTTCCTTGCCACAGTTGCCTTAAGCTTGCTCACTGGGGGTCTAAATATAAATATAAATTTACTTATTTTATTATTTATTTTAAGGCACAATTTACAATCATTTTGTATTGTTTTTTTTATTAAACCGCACTATTATGACTCTAAGACATTACTATATTACAGCTTTTTCTGTTAAAGCATAATTTTCTGTAAAGCAGCTTTGAAATTATGTGTGCTGTGAAAAACACTATACAAATAAAAATGACTTGACTAAAAATGCTGGAACCAAGTAGGGATTTAAAAATAGTGTGAAATGTCTAGTAGGTAACTTAACTACTAGTAGGGATATGAAATAGTGGAAAACTTCTACATGAGATCTAAAAATGGTGTAAACCTTTAGTAGGGATCTAAAAACGCTGAATTGTTTTAGTAGGGGTCTGAAAAAATGGTGTAAATCCTCTTGTGCGGATTTAAAAATGGTGTAAAACTTTTAATAGGGATCTAAAATGCAGAAAAACTTCTAATAGGGTTCTAAAAATGGTGTACAATGTCTACTAAGGATCTAAACATTTTGCAAAACTTCTAGTAAGGTTCTAAAAATGGTGTAAAACTTGTAGTAGGGATGTAAAAACTCAGCATCTAAAAATCTGCACTTTTCCTTATACATTTACATTTTAACCTAAAAAAATTTAAACAACCATTTTTGCGCCATACATACCTGAGAACCTTGGCTGTCACCAATGCATTCTCTGTGATGTGTTTGGAAATCAAGTTTAGGTCATTCATGAAGTATTTTGTAGCATGCTGTAACAGAACCCGTCCAGTGATGGTCCGTGATAACCTTTCATAAAAGAAAAATATACTTATAATTCAACTCATGACGCTAGAATGGCTTCATTCAAAAAGACAATATTGTGCATGTGCACCAAGATATACTTTACCTCACAAATATGCCTTTATTTCCAACACACTTGACATATCCTCTGATAATCTGACCCTCCTTTATGTCAGAAAGGGATTTAATTTCTGGGTCTGTAACTTTCACTTGTTGGTCCATAAGAAACCTGCAAATACAAAAAATGTGGCGTGTGGCATTGAGAACTTATTTCGTATTATTTCACATTTTGACATACAAATGAAAGAAAACACTAGCTTAGGTTGACCACACGATCATGATAAATAACATCGGGACAGGCTGAAGATGGAATGGTGGCTCACACATCGATTATTCGGTGGATGACTAATTGACTACTGAACCATCATGACTAATATCTATCAGATATTTTTCCTATTATTAGATATGTTACTTGTCAGATGGCGGCCGATAAAATACAAGCATGGCTCAGACTGTCTTGTCACTCTACCTAAGCCTCAACATCACATAAAAGCAATTACTGGTATTTGTAGATAAATGTATCTATATCAAGTTTGATCGGATTTTGAAATGACACTTGTTTGAGTACCTGGAGGGACGCAATGACACATTGAAATTCCCATCGCCCTGATCGATAACACAGCACCTAAAAAAAGACAATCACACATTTAAACATAAGTAATCACAAACTTCCCACTTTTAAAAATGGACAAAAATGTGTAAATGACTAACTAGGTCATGCTCAGCAGAGACTCACCGGACTACTTGGTTCTCTTTGTAGGGCTCCAGTGGATTGTCTGTGAATGAATCCGAAAGATCCAATACTGAAGCAAAACCCGAATTCCCAAATGGGAGTTTGAGCAGCAGTCCCCTGGGCTCAACTTTCCAAACCATCGCCATGGCGACCGATCCTTTCTCCAGCTTGTAGGTCCCTACAGCAAAGGCAACACACAAGAAATGCTAAAGAGACCTGAGGGAGGACTGCAAAGTGTGTCATGATGGCAAAAGAGTGACAAACTGTAGCATGACTCAATGTTTGTTATGACAAGAAATAGGGAACAAATATGGAGGCTTGAGCTGGTAATATTTTTCATTTAGTGTTGTGTATGACAACAGTCATGAGTTTAGATAAATCTACAAGTATTACCTGTGAGTGACAGGGAAAGTCGAAGAGGCCTTTTCGTACTAATCCCAACAACCTTTGCAGAAAAGGTCTGTCCAGGTTTGAAGAGTGTCTGTGGGTGATTAGCTTGCTGTGGGAAAACAAAAAAATAGAGTTGTTCTTGTCTGTTCATCAACTAATCTAGCAATATACACATTTAAAGCTGAAGTGTGTATTTATTTATTTTTTTTATGTTAAAATACATTCTCACATCCAGTTTAATGTGCAGAGAAAACTAAGTAAGCCATTCATAGTATGGATAGGTCACGATGGTCGACTAGCCCTGCCCGCCCACTTTTTTTTAGCCATCTTGGCTCTGGAAGTATTTTTCCCATTCATTTTTTTTCATAGGGATTTCATAAAATCCTTCATAAGAGTTCTGTGCCATGAACCAAACCAGCTCCAAGGTGAATCAAAACATTACAAACATTTAATAAAAAAAAAATTAAAAAAATGCACGCGCACATACACAAAACACTTTTTTAATGTCTTTCAAGAGGGCATGAACTACAATCCTATGAAGCATTGTGAATGATGTAATTAAAAAAAAAAAAAACAATGGACAAATATAAAACTACTATTTTATAGTTGAGTATAGAAACAATATATTTCAAATTTACTGCTAAATATTCAATTTATTATCAATAAATAAGTGCCGGTACTTTGAAAGTGTAGAGAGACCGACTCCATTGCTTCGTTCGCAGTGCATTATGGAAGTGGACAGTTGCTGCTGGGTTCTTTTGTCACACTTTGTCACGATTCTCTGATTGGTGGATCTTTTCTCTTCAGGAACATAGGTAGTTAATTATTCATCACAAATTCCACTATTAAAAACGGCTGAAATTAAACAAAGTTGAAATAACGCAGAATTATGGCTTCAATAGAAGCATATACCATTGATTAACTACATCGTAGATCATGGTACACATTCTTAAAAAGTTGATTAATTATCGCTAATAATGGTATTTTTACTTCCACCAGACTGATGCGCTCTATAGTTGATTAGTGTGGTCCACTTGTTTTTATCTTATTTCCTTCTAATTATATGTTTATTGCCTATGTATGAATTAGTGTGCTGTCCTTTAACTGTTTGACAGTTGGCAGAGTAAAACCCTCTTGGAAATGTTGCATCTTTAAATTCATCCCTTTTTAAACACTTCTGCAACAGCCATCTACGTTGCACATACAACTACATTGTTATAACAGAATTTAAGTTGATAGTTCACCAACTAGTTAAAATTGAAAATATGTAGTTTTTTTGCACACCCCAAAAATATAGGTTGCTTTCCCAAACAGCCCAACAGAGCAACATTGGCTCAACCAATGGCACACGTCTGGGGCGGGACTGTCGGTTTGGAGATGTGGTAGTCTTCGGGAAAGCTGCTCAAAAACAGTAATAATTTTTGCAATTTCATTGACACACTTCAACTTTAAAGAGCGTTACTTCTGAGTAACGTTCGATCAGCACTTACCGCAGGTTTGGTAATCATGGCTAACATCTCAACGGTCCCCATGATGTTGGGCTTCACATGTACTTCTAAACTTTTCGATTCTTTGACGTACTGAAGAAAAGGCATAAAATTACTAAAACAGCTTTTTTAGCAGCTTGGCATAACATTTTCCTTTTTCCGTGATTATGACCGTTACCTTAAATGGGAAGCATATGACATCATCTCCAGGACTGTAATTTCTCAGCTTGTCAACAGACTGCCTGTCAATATCGTTAACTTTTCTGAAAAAAAAAAAAAAAAAAAAAAGCATAAATGTTTTCAGTATGCATCGCAAATCAATTTACAGGAAACATATTAATCTTTTCACAACATTCAAATAAACCTGTTGTCTCATGAGGCACTACAAACTCAAGCAAAGATCTTAATAATGGTGTTTACAAAGACTTTATATACATAACTATACTATTGCTCAAATTAAAGATTAGGGATTTAGCGATTAAACATAACATTTAATTCGTCCCACACCATTTGTAGTACTGACATGAATGATACCTTAAATTATGCGGCTTGTTGAAGAGAGATAGATAAGAGTCGCTTAAAAACCCCACAGACTTACAATGAAGGAGTGACCTCAAAAAGGGATCAGAAAACCATAGAGACTTGGAGGTGGGCTTTTGACTTGGGCCAATAAGCCACCACCACTCTGAACACCCTACTAACACCCTTAAACAACTAAGAACACCTGTTCTGTAGATGTTAATGTATAGAGAAATATAGACAGGTACCTGGGCAGAAGGGTGAGTTCAGGAAGTGAAAACTCAAAGTTGGGGTGAGTAACTGGCAGGAACCTGTTGAGAAAGAAAATAACTTGATTACAATCAGTGATCATTAAATCATTTTGAGTTCGTCGTTTTTACATTGCACTGTGCTACACCATTTCCATAAAATACTAGATTCAGATTGGATGACTGTAGATGTATTTACTTGTGACCACGAACTGTGCGCCCTCCGGTCACCCTCGCTTTGACCTCTGTCCCGACCTTTAGGGATGCTGTTGGAAAGCTGCCAATCGCGGGTGATTCCTCTATCTCGGATACATGGATACTGCCCGTGGTTCCGGATGGCAATGTCGCGAGCAAACCCATTGGTTTCACCTTCTTGATTTTGACTGTCATCACTTCCCCATTGCTGTGAAGTCCTGAACCTTTGCTGTTTGATCTGGTCTGCTCAGGTTTGGTTTTCAGGTTCTGTTTTGCAACGAGAGGAAGACCTCCTAACTCTTCACTGCTCGGGTCCACCACGGTCACATTCAGATGGGAACCAATGGAGAACTTCTCTGACACATGGTGGTAGATGTCATTTAAGTAAGTCAATATGGGAATGATGGTCAGGTGACCAGTGTGGCCCAATGAGACGACAGCAAAGTCTCTGTCGGTGTACTGGACCGTGGCGGTGTGTTCAGAGCCCTTTTCCAACTGAAGAAAACAAACAAAACATTACAAATTTATATGAGAACCCTACAAACTCCATTTAAATGTCTGATGTCAGTAGGTTTGTACTTACAGTTTTTCTCTTTCCGGTCAACTTTGGCAACAGCGACACATGGACGTGAGACTTCAAAAGGTCAACGTGGAGCACCACAGCATTGAGCTTGCAGCCTGGAGTCACATTCACTCCTGACAAATTAACACACATAATGTCAGGTGAGAACTAGGGGTGATACACTCAAATCAGTGCATTTACAAACAACCAGTGAAGCCTTATCGTTTAATTCTGCCAATTATGTGGATCAATATACCCAACCCTGTTGAAGTGACAACCATTTTTCTAAAAATGTTCACTAACAAGTATAAGGAGGATTTGGCCAATGGAGTGAGAAGTAAGCTGAATGCAGCATGTGTACAGGAACATGTTCACAACTTGTTTGAATGACACTGCTTTGCTATCAACATAGACACAATAAAGAGTTTGGTTTTAACGAATGTATTTTATTAAAATCACTGAAGGCTTGTCAACTGAAAGTTGACAAACATAGTTAAAGTAAAAAAAAAAAATGCCACATTTCAGCCTGATGATATGCACTAATCATCTTCTTTTTATTATTATTAACTTTCCTCAAGAAACTTAACATCTTCAAGGCAATGCACCAAAAAAAATAACATAAATAAAAAATTATCCATAAATAAACACTTAATTAGGCTCTTGGTGTTTTTAATAATCTATATAAAGAAAATATTAAATATCTAAAGGAACATACGGTATGGATGGTTTGTTTCCTGATATCAAACATCATTCGAACTGAATTTTACAAAGGGTTTTGATGTGTATTTTAAAAACCCACATGACATTGAGAAAAACCAGAATGAGTAGCGGGTGTGATCTGCGCCTTTTCTGTCACTGGTGCACAAATGACAGGACTGGGATGCCTTCAACACTCGTGTGCACTTGCGTGTTTCAGATTGCGCTTCTATGCAACACTCGCGCAAATCACAGCTGCGAGTGTTTGGATGGGAGGCGTGTTTGGTGCGCGGGATGAATCTAATCGAATTTGCCTTGCTGGTCGCTCAAGCGAAATTTCGGGCCTCAGAAGCGGATTCAGTGACATTTTCTTGCGTTCTAGACACGCTTTTCATCTAATGACACATTCACTGACAGCTGCAAAACCAGGCGTTTCATCATTTCTCTCAGTCTCGCATGAAGTCCTGACCACTGATAGACACGCGTACATGGATATTTACATATACTGTATATCGACATACACAATGTACAAACCTTGCAAATTGCTGTATTCTGCTCGGTATCATGTTTTCTAAAGCCAAACAAATTTCACACCATGGAAGACGCACTTTTTCCCTTCATAATATCCTCTCATCTTCTCATTCAAATGAATTCGAGGAATGAGCAATCGCACCGCCTCACTCCATTTATCTGACAGAGTGCGTACGTGTTATGCGCTGTACACATTTCTTGTGTGGCAATTTTGTGTTACCGCGATAGAGACGATAATCCAAAATATCTACCGGTATATCGCCCACCTCTATTGAAGGCATACCCAAAGGAGGACTTTAAGTGCTGCATATTGAAAATCAAAATCATATTTAGGTAATAAATGATTGTACACCTCATTGATTCCAAAAATACTAAAAGATAGTCCTATATAACCAGTACTTTTAATAGTTAAGTACATTCAAAAATAAGTACTTTTGTAGTTTTAATCAAGCAGATATTTAAAAATATGTCTACTTTTACAGGAATAATGTTTCATCAGATTATCTGTAATTTTACTCAAGTACAGGATTTATGTACTTTGTCTAGCACTGCTTAAAGGAATATTCCGGGTTCAATACAAGTTAAGCTCAAACAACAGCGTTTGTGGCATAATGATGATTACCACAAAAAACATTCCTTTTAATAAAAAAAAAAAAAAGAAGGCAAAAATCGCGGTTACAATGGCTATGTTTACATGTACACCAATACTCTGATTATTGCAAAAGGAATAATTCGATTAAGATGTTCACATGATTTGGGCCAACTACATCAATCCTGTTAACATGCTGCTTCCATTACTCTGATTATTTGCTGAGAAATGTGATGTTTTAATGCTTTTTTATAAATGAAAATGTATTACAAAAAACAACTTGTTGCAAATATGTCTCTTTAATTACAGCTTGGCATAAGGAAAATTAGTCAGTCAGTTTGTGAGTCTTTTTGAACGATTTATTAAAAGAACTACTTTATAAGAGTAATTTTCGACTACACTGGATGCGCTGTCTGTTTTGATTCACTAAAAATAATCGGAATACACGAGATGGATGTTGTTGCGTTTCGCCCGCGAGCACAAACTCATTTCAAAGACATGCTTCCTTCCAATTATTTTGCGGCATTTGGTCTTTTTATCTCCCCAACATTCCATTCAGACTGCAAACGGACATTCACAACTTGGGAAAATATGTTTTCTTTTGCCGTGGGGCTGTAGATGGGGGAGCACCACTGCTGGAAAAAGGTGCATGGAACTGCCGTTTCACGTGAAGCCGAAAAGTGCAGCTTCTTTTTCGCTATGTTTTTGAACCTGTGCTTGAGTGGAGCACTGGTGCAGGCACACTTTGGTTAGAGTGGAAGAAATGCGATTAAAGCGTTTACATGTCAGTATAAAATAGGTATTTAAAATAGGAGTACTCCACATAACTTACTGCAATTCTCATTACTGTGATTATAAGCTTAATCGCAATATTCTGTTTACATGAGATAGTTTAATCGCAGTGCTGCCTTAATCGCATTATAATCCCATTATGAGGATGCATGTAGACGTCAGTGAGGCACTTACAATGGAAGTGAATGGGGCCACTTTTTGGAGGGTTTTAAGGCAAAAATGTAAAGCTTATAATTTTATAAAAGTATTTATATTATGTTAAGCTGTAAAGTTGCTTAAATCGTAATTTTAGGGTTTTAGGTTTTGTTGACATTACATCGTCATGGCAACGAAGTTGCAAAATTGGATATAACTTTACACAGAAAAGGTTAGTAAGTGATTTTATCACACTAAAACAGTGTTAACAAGCATATTGTTTATGTCATGTGGATATACTTTTGAAATAGTGAGTATTTTAACATTTACGGATTGAACCCATTCACTTCCATTGTTAAGTGACTCACTGCAGCCCAGATTTTAGCTGTTTGTTTTTAAAAAAAAGGAGGGCAAGTCAAAATAATTTTTTGTGGTAATCAATATTATGCCACAAATACTGTCGATTGAGTTTAACTTGTATTGAACCCGGAATATTCTTTTAAAAGTGTTTAAAAAAATAAAACATTTAAATTAAAAAAAATGTTCATGTCTTGAAACCAACAACCTTTGAATTACAATTCTTCTATTTACTGGCATTGCCATCAGCCGGTCCTCACCTTCTGTGTGATATTTAGAGGCCAAAACTGTGGCTTCACTGAGCTGATCTGAGGTCAGTGTGACTGTGCCATCCTCCATGGCATCTCCCACTGTCATCATCATCTTAACTCCCACTGATACAGACGACAGCTGCTGCAAGACGTCAGATTCACCTAGTGACAGACAGATGCATTCAAATATATATATATATATATATAATAAAAACATTGCATGCGTTTTATGTAACATTTTGTGTTCATTTTTGTGTAGGACATTTGTTAAGTTTTTCTTAGCCCATACATGCTACAGTGGTAAATCTTGGGTAATTATCAGAGCACTCCCTGGGCTTTTCAGAGATAATAAATGTTTGAGAGTTTGAATTGTATCACAGTTCAATTCAGCACATCAAATACACTATGAATAAAATATAATTTTTTCAATAAACAATTTGTATTATATGTATTTTATGCACCAAACCCTATATAGACATTTAAAAAAGGGAAACTGTCAAACTTTTTTTTTGCTGAGTCTCAGGAACTTATGGTAAGATGACATCATAATAGCTTGCAATGTAAGGCCCTCAAAAGTCTCTGTGACCCCAATATTCTGGTCCTTATATGGCTCGGGCCCCTCCTTCGATGTAAGTCAATGGGTTTCTTTCACCCATATTATCATCTGCCCAAGTGAACATTGTAAATTTGATTGCTTAGAAAAATAGACCCCGAACTCATACCTCTGCAATTGATCATTTCAGTAATGGATTTCCTTTCCTTCTGACCCTGGATCAGTCTGTCCTGGGCATCTTCTTCTGACAGGTACAAATCTGACACCTTCAGACTGACCAGAAACCGTCTCTTCTGCTCATCCAGATTAGTTACCTTGGCAACCACTGTCTGGCTGATCTCAAAGACACCAGATATGTCTGTGATGAACTGCTCGCCCAAAGCCTGCAAGACCAAAACAACATCAAAAATACACCAAAATTGTGCAAAAGTGCAAATGTATGTTTCTAGGTCCATTAAGAGCTATTTAATGAACATATATATATTCCAAGAAGAAAATGAGTGGTGCTCTGATAGCTTAGAAAAGGTATTGCACACCTTCCTCAAAAAAAATTCACTTTTTTTTTTTGCTGCAAGTATCCCCACAGCACCATCAATACGGCTTAAATAGATGAGATATATATATATATATATATATATGTATGTTGTTGTTAGGCCTAAATGTTTATTGTTGCTAAATTAACTGAGTGCTAAAATGGTACCGTCTCTTTAAGAAAACCAGCAGTTCAGTGTTTTGCTATGGGTGAGCGCATATTAAAGAGAGTGGAGAGGCACTGATTCTTTATTATAACATCTGATTGTAAAGAACAGAAGAGATATTAAAAGACAAATCTATATTTCTACACAGCTCTAATCCCTATTATATATTTTTTAAATCATACATTTTGTTTTATAGGTAAAATAAAGAAAACATCTAATTATTTTCACGTACCCCCTGGAGTATGTTTACCCCAGTTAGGAATCACTGTTATAAGGTACAGTTCATGTCACTAGCAAAAACTGTCCAGGAAAAGTTATGCAGCAAAGTTTAAAACTTGAAAATTTAGTTTTGAACAAACCCCTAACCTCAAGCTTGAGCAATAGTAGTAGTGATGCTTGCCTTAGCAAACACCACTACATCTAGTTTAAAATGATTTCTAATACTACAATCTCTTTTATAAAAGTGCAAAGATAATTTTGTATCTCACACAAAACAGCATTCAACCACACAGACAGCCAAAATAATGACATACAGCTTTAGGAGCGAGGCTGACGAGTCCGTGAGGGAAATCGATGAAGACTCCGTAAGGCATGATGTTCTTCACCCAGCCCACCATCTGCATCCCCACCTGCAGCTCAGAGAACTCCTTCGGGATGAACTCATCCTCCAGAAAGGCCTTCAGTACGGGCTTCTTAGTGAGAATCTGAACAGAGCTAGGTTAAGCAGAAGAACTGAACGCTTGGTTTGTACGTAAGACATTTATTTGGCTCACTTAAAGGAGCGAATCTCAAGAAATATCAGTGCTGCACAAAAGTCTTAGACACATAAGATGTTTCACAAAGGCATTTGTCTTAAGATGGTTATTTATATCTTCAGCTTTAGTGTGTCAATAAGATATGTACATTTTAGACTCCCAACCATTCCTTTTTCAAATAGAAGAACAGGGAGCCTTGCAACAGATGGCCCCCACAGAGCCACTAATTGATATGGCAACATTTTTGAAGACATCCTCACTATGCAACATTTTTCACAAGTGCCAAAAACTTTTGCACAGTACTGCACATAAGCCAACTATGCACGTTTTCCACTCAAATCCACATCCTAACCAAATGCAACAAGTTCTCAGAAACAAACAACTTGTCTGTCCTCACTGAATGTGAAACTGCTGCACAACATAATCAATCAGATATATTTTTTAAATCACATAAAAGCAGCATAAAAGTAATCCATACGACTCCAGTGGTTTAATCCATGTTGTCAGAAGCAATGTGATAGGTGTGGGTTAAAACAGATCAATATTTAAGTCCTTTTGTACTATAAATTCTCCTACCTGCCCAGCAGGTGGCGATATGCATGAAGAATGCAACTCGCAATAAACAAAAGAATGTGAAATTGAAAGTAGAGATTAATAGTAAAAAAAGGACTAAAATATTGATCTGTTTCTCACGAACACCTATCATATAACTTCTGAAGACATGGATTTAACCACTGGAGTCAAATGGATTAGTTTTATGCTGCCTTTGAGCTTTATGAGCTTCAGAGTTTTGGACCCTGTTGACTTGCATTGTATGGACCTACAGAGCTGAGATAATCTTCACAAAAAAAAAAAAAAAAAACAATTTCAGCACAAGTAGTTTTGGGTTTTTGGACCAATGAGATTTTACAGTGGATAACTATCCAGCACGACGCTGCAGAAATAGTAACTAAATAATAATAATAAAAAAGAAATGCCCTGATGCTCATCGCGGCTGGTTGAGGACAAAAATCTGATTGATACGCAAGAGCTTTCATCACATTTTGATTTATCACATCATGTCTGGTTAGGACACAATTGTATTTAAGTAAAGAAAAGTATTTGTTTTGTTATTAAAATCATCAAAAAAAGTACATCAAATAATACCATGATCTATAAATACTTTACAACTTAAATAAGGCTGTTATATTTCGCCCCCATCACGACAACGAGCATTTCAGGGCCATTAAAGGTACACTCAGTAACATTTATATTTGTGTCATCTTGGATTTACACTGACACCTAGTGGCTTGGATGCACCATCATAAAATCAATAGTTTACAGTTTCAGATGCCATAGTAGAAATTTTGTATTCACAGTCAGCTATGATTACTTTAATCAATGAGTGAAAGTTTCCAATAACAGGACGGTTACTGAGATTAAGCGAGTAGCATTCGGCTGGTCATGTGATTCTAACATGGTAGCCCCCATGTGCGGACCCCCTCCATGTAGAATAAAACAGGTTTTATAAGGTTACTGATATGACTGGAGTCTTCATTTTAATGTGAGTGCTCATGATTTCCTACATATATTGCAAAATTACAATTCATGTCTTTAGGAGTTTAACTTTTTAATGAGGAAAAAATTACTGAGTGCACCTTTAAGTAAAAACATGGTACTAAAAATGGGATCCATTTTCTTAATGCAAAATATAATTGTTTTTCTTTTCATTTAGAGGTGAAACTTGGACATGTTCTTGACAGGTTTTGTGAGATTCACAATGATGAGCACGGCTAGAGAGTAACGAAATACATGTAACAGGACTACGTTTTAAAAAAACTAAATATAAGTAACTGTATTCCACTACAGTTACAATTTAAATCATTGGTAATTAGAATACAGCAACACTCAATAAGTATTTTGATTATTAAAGAGATTACTTTGCATTTTATTGTCATTTGACCATTTAATATTTATTCTATTCAGTTGGAAAACATTTATCCATATAAATGATCCAATCCAAAGAGCGTTTGAACAGCGGTGAAACACTTCTTAAAGGTGCTGTAAGCAATTTTTCATGGAAACTTGTGCAAAATATTTTCCTACACCCTGAAAGATATTAATGAAATAAGTGCCCTGAGATATCACACCGATCACTGTGACAACTCTAGACTCTATAAACAGCAAACAAAAATGTGACCCTTTCGACCTGTCAATCATTTTGCATATACTCATACTATTGAAGTTGCAGCAAATTACTGAGGCGTACTACAAATTTTAAGCCATGTTGTTCATAACAGTTGTCTGTGAGGGCGCTATTTTGCTGCTGTTGTTTTAAACAACCATTTCTGTTCATGTCAGTCTCAATAAAGCTCATTTGTTATCTCTGGAGTTCAGGGTTTTTGAAAGAGGGGGCGTGGCTAAATCAATAGCCTCATGGAAGTAGAATGGCTGAAATCGCTTACAGCACCTTTAAGACGTGTGACATTTATACGAGCAGACAGAGAAGTGTGAAGTAAGTTTGGAGCAGCAGAAATAGAAATAAACCTTGTGTAAACTGTCATGTGAACATTTAGCTTTATGCTAAGCTAAAATGCTATTTCTAGCCATTTTACATACACCTGTTACCAGGCACAATAATTTGTTTATCAGGAAAATCCATATTAGATAATTTTTTCCCCCTCTAGTAGACCAAAAATCTTATTCTTGAAGATATTTTTTGTATTTTCTTTTCTGTAAAAATACCTAAAAATCCTTCTTTATTTTCTTTAGAAGCAACACAGCATTAGATATTTAAGTTTTTCAGATAATGGATTTTTTAACATGTGTATTTTTTCTTACTGTACTGGCAGTTTGTCTGTAGTCAAAACATGTAAAAAAGCACTGCCATAACCAAACAGTTATGAAATTAACTCCTTATAAATATGTGTTAAGAATGGTTGTGTTAGGATACAATGCCCTCTTTGTCCTTGTTCGTGAGACACACTGTGTCGGAGATGATGTCGCCCTCCTCCAGTGCCGCCCACAGAAGAGAGCAGTTGGTCACGTGATCAGAGAGATGCCCTGTGGGTAGGAAAGCTGGCGTATTGTCAGGAAGAATGGAGACCTCCAGCCCACCTGGGACTTTACTGCACACTCTTACATCAACCATCTAAACAAGAAACAACAACAAAAAAAAAGACAAAAAACAATTTAAATAATATCCCTGTGGTTAGTACATCACTGTACTAAAGAACTAAGTATAAAGAGTTGTTTCAGTAAAATTACCTTTCCAACTTTAAAGTCAAACTTTGCGGTCTGCGCCCTTACTACATCTCCTTCGGTCACGGCCTTAAATGATAGGAGCATTTTCTCATTTTCTACATCGCATTTTAAGACTTTGGCTTGGACGACCTGCAGAAAATAACAGAGAATCCCACAAAGCGTTAATTAGTGTGAACTTAAGATGAAAAAGAAAATGTGTGACTGGTAGTGTTGGGTAAGTTACTTTCAAAAAAGTAATCCACTACTGATTACTTCTCTAAAATTGTAATTTGATTAATTTACTGATTACTTAATGGGAAAAGTAATCACATTACTAATAACTTTGAAGTTATGTTCTAAAACCGATCAAACCTGTGAAAAATACAAGACTGTTTGTGTTGGTGTTAAAAAAAAATTTCTGAAAACACATTTGCAAACAGCTTTGATAGTAACACCATTGTGTATTTGAATGCTTGTTTCTTTTTGGTGTGCATATACAAGTTTGCTTGTGTGTTGCATCATGCATGTGTATGTGTACAGTTTGTCTGTTTATGTGTGTACATGTGCAGCATGTGTGTGTTTACACAACTTTACACTGAGTGGATCATTTCTACCTCCCTGCTTGTGCTCAGACGAATCGAATATCCTTTATCACTTGCTCGTCTGTAACGCTATTGCACTGTGTTTGTTTTATTGTGTACAGTACATACAGAACATAAAAGAGCCGTTTGCTCAGCGATGTCTTTTTCAAGACGCCGTTCCGCAAATGTTTCAGCTTGTGAGTGATATATATCCCTCTGTCAGACGGGAACGAGCGCTGTTTTCCCATATACGCTCGAAGCCGATCCCCTCTCCTCCCACAGCAACTGCAGAGGGAATCACGAGGGAGGCGTGTGAGGATGGGGCAGAGAGCTCGTAGATTTGAGAAGGATTTGTCGCCGGCCCAGCCTTGCGTGGCTCTCTCCTCCAGCCAGGGCTGGGAGCACGCTGACACAGTACTTTTTGAGATTGTTTGGGAGCGCACGAAAACTTGAAATGCTTCACTTTCATTTTCAATTTGAATAAACAACTACACTCCGCTGTGTTCATAGTAATGCCGCTCACTCATCTGCCGTCGCCTCGATACGTGTCCTCTATGCCATGGTGTTTTATTAGAACGCATGATCATTAGCGGACACAGCAACACACATAAAAGTACTAACATAGGAACGTAATACATTTTAAAATGCATTCTACTTAATATTATTGTCTTAGCAATAAATGTGTAATCCAAGTAATGTAATTTTATTAATGTATGTAACTGTAATCAGATTACTTAATTTTAAAAGTAACGTGTTACATTACTGAGTTGCCACAAAATGTAATTAGATTACAGTAGCACGTTACTTTGTTACACCCAACACTGATGACTGGAATAAATGTAACAAAGCACAGTAAAATATTTTATAATAATACTAAAGCTTAGGGGGTCACCTGGCCAATGAAGAAAAGATCTCCTGGATTAACCACAAGCTCTCTGGACAGCTCCTGAAGAGGAACCAGTCCCTTCACCTCTCCGTAGAAACGCACAATGCAGCCAAACTGCTTCACGCACACGATGACGCCATGGGAGATGCGGCCCACCCTGGCATCAGAGTATGACAGGAAGAGAGGAAGTTTGGACTCCAAGAGGGCTTTTTTCCTGGTCAGTATCACCCTCTTATTCTGTGCATCTACTGACAATACCTAAACAAAGACAAATATGCACAATTTAATTCAGCAGCTTGCCAAAATCATTATGAAATATGAATAAGTCAACAAGAATTACTAAGGCTTTAACAACGCAGGGTAAATCAGATTTTTTAAATAACTGATACAGTAGTAAAAATGCAAACTTGTTTTGCCATTATGCGAACATAATCTGAACATATTTGTTACCGACAATGATTTAAAAAATACTTAACCCGTCGCACAATGAATGATGAACCCACATGAATTTCGATGACCGTTCAGGCTTGGACGAATTAACAAAAATCCGATTTTAACCCTCCTGTGAAATTTGGTCATTTTTGACCAAAACAATTTTCCTCATTAAATAAAAATTGTTTCCTTTAGCTAAGCAGTACAAGACTTGCTGACTTTTCCTCCATCTGAACATTAAAAAATTATAATTGGATTTGACTCTAAGTCTGAGTGGTTGTAAAAAAAAAATAAAAAAGCGACTCCTTGGTATTCGCGGTCAAAATTGACCGACCATTGAAAATGAATGGGAAAGTCCAAAAAACAAAGCAGTTTTTTTTTTTTTTATCTGTCAAATACAATCAATAAATTAGAGAGAATGCAGAAAAAAAAAAAAAAACAGACAGAAATCACTGGGTGAGACTCCAAAACATCCTCACTGCAAAACACACACACCCACTCACACACAAAAACAAAAATGAACTGGTTAGACTATAACACAGATTTTTTTTTTTTTTTACATTTGACAAAGAAAATAAATAAGTCATAATGCTAAACACACACACTCAGAAATGAAGGGGTTAGACAATAACACACTCACAATGCAGAACAGACACACAAACACACACAGAACCAAGGCATCAATAAGTGGAGCTCTACAGCCATATTTTCGTCATTGTTGGTATTACATATACTGTCATCTGTTGTTTTCCAGCAGATGACAGCAATCTGACACACAGACAGTCTACAACCATCTACAGGCTGTTACTGGCATGACATTTTCAAGTCATGATTTTTATATTTTGTTCACCAGATGACAGACCACATTCATGTTTCAGCTTATAGAAGTGTAGGTTCTGAATTTTTATGGTTTGTTTTTTCAAAAAATGTGCTTATTTGTATATGCAAATTAATGGTAACATTTAGAAATGTAAATAAGTTCAAAACAGCATAAAATCCCAAAAGAAATGCATAATTCTTACTTCAGAGAAGAAGAAATGGCATCATTATCATCATTATAAAAAAAATGGTTACACATCTGACCCTTCCGTTTCAATACCATAGGAGAGTTAATCGGATTTCAATCCCTCACAAATGAAACTAATGCAGTCTCACCCTGCACTTGACTTTCAAGCCCTCGTAAAACTTTTTCTCTGGGTTCTTAAGGATGACGTCGGCCAGGTGAATTCTAGGTATCATTCCTCTGAGGTGGTCCGTAATCCTCACGTACATGCCATGTGTCTGCAGATTTGTAACTGTACCCTGAAACCCACAAACAAGCATGTAAAACCCACTACATGTATTATTTTGTGTGACATTTGCTGTAAATCCATGTTTAATTTGTTACAATTGCATTTATTTATTTTTTTTGGAATGAGAGTTCTGTGTGGTCACCCACCTCAATGATTTGACCAGCTTTAATGTCTTGGTATCTGAAGAATGGTGTTGCAATAATGCTCCTATAAAACAAAACACAACAAATAAAGAAAACAAACGACTGAAGATGGTAAAAAAAAAAATTATTAAATTACAGGTTTGTAGTTACTAGGAATAAAAACCGAGGAATTGATGTAGTTTAGAAATTGTAAAAAATTAATTAAGTCTGTGTCGTCTATCTGAGAGGATTACAAACATTTTGATGACAAGGACACCCGAATATGATGCTCCCCTTGCTAGGGACCCCCTTCGAAGAAAAAAAAAAGGTAGTGATATATTTGCATGTGTAAAGACCCCTTTATATGTTGTGAAAAAATCTAGTGTAATATTATTATGAAATGTTATATTGTTTGCGAGATTCAATTACTGAATAATTGAATTTTTATTTGTATTTTTTATTGTACTAAATCCAAAAGAAATTCTAAAAAATATTATCTGAAAAAAAACTTTTTTTTTGTATTAAATTGACCACATGCCCTGTGTTACTACCAGCTGAGAGTACTGTTAGATGTATAAACCTGAAGAAAATCACATTTAATTCTTCTGAAATCTAAGGATTTTTAGTCCATTTTTTGGGCTGCCGTCTGCAAGTTTTCATGCTTAAATTTAAAAGGTCACCTGTTCACCCATACTGTGAACTAACTGCCAAAAGTTGTTCTCATTTTTCAAATAATAGTAACAAAAGACTCCAAATTTTCATTATTTTTAAGCATGTAATTCTGCTTCTGTTCACTCCATCGCTCTCTTATTTTATTCCACTAGATGGCAGCAAGTACTAGGAAAAATAAATTTTCCTCTCTCACCTTCCATCACAAAATGACGATCTGAAATGTCGGTGTCGCTCGAACATATTTTAGCTCTCACATACACTGGTGGCCAAAAGTTTGGAATAATGTACAAACTGTGATGTGGTACTTTAATTCACCAAAGTGGCATTCAACTGATCACAAAGTATAGTCAGGACATTACTGATGTAAAAAACAGCACCATCACTATTTGAAAAAAGTCATTTTTGAGCAAATCTAGACAGGCCCCATTTCCAGCAGCCATCACTCCAACACCTTATCCTTGAGTAAATATGCTAAATTGCTAATTCGGTTCTAGAAAATCACTTGCCATTATATCAAACACAGTTGAAAGCTGTTTCGTTCGTTAAATGAAGCTTAACATTGTCTTTGTGTTTGTTTTTGAGTTGCCACAGTATGCAATAGACTGGCATGTCTTAAGGTCAATATTAGCTCAAAAATGGCAAAAAAAGAAACAGCTTTCTATAGAAACTCCTCAGTCAATCATTGTATTGAGGAATGAAGGCTATACAATGCTTGAAACTGAAGATTTCATACAAAGGTGTACACTACAGTCTTCAAAGGCAAAGGACAACCGGCTCAAACAAGGACAGAAAGTGATGTGGAAGACCAGATGTACAACTAAACAAGAGGATAAGTACATCAGAGTCTCTAGTTTGAGAAATAGACACCTCACATGTCCTCAGCTGACAGCTTCATTGAATTCTACCCGCTCAACACCAGTTTCATGTACAACAGTAAAGAGAAGACTCAGGGGTGCAGGACTTATGGGAAGAATTGCAAAGAAAAAGCCACTTTTGAAACAGAAAAACAAAAAGAAAAGGTTAGAGTGGGCAAAGAAACACAGACATTGGACAACAGATAATTGGAAAAGAGTGTTATGGATCTTAACCCCATTGAGCTTTTGTGGGATCAGTTAGACTGTAAGGTGCGTGAGAAGTGCCCGACAAGACAGCCACATCTATAGCAAGTGCTACAGGAAGCATGGGGTGAAATGTCACCTGAGTATCTGGACAAACTGACAGCTAGAATGCCAAGGATCTGCAAAGCTGTCATTGATTTTTTTGATGAGAACTCTTTGAAGTAGTTTAATTGTTTTTTAAATTGTTATAGTAATTTTCCACATTATTAATGTCCTGACTATACATTATAATCAGTTGAATGCCACTTTGGTGAATAAAAGTACCAATTTCTTTCCATAAGAGCAAAATCTGTACATTATTCCAAACCTTTGGCTGCCAGTGTATATGCGTGTCCATATACATTCAGTCTAAAGGCCTTTGCACGATTTCTCGCTGTGATCAACATTTTGAATCGAAATAATAGATTCCTAAAGAGCCATTCTCACCTAGAGCAAACATGGTGACAAAGCAAACCTTTTTTTTTTTTTTTTTTTTTTTACGGTGAATGTGTCTATATTTTTTTTCTTCGCCCGGTGAAGAAATGCCCTGATCAATAATATATAAGCTTTAGATCACATGTCAGAAACCGTTGCAGTTTGAAGAACCAGAGAAACTGATGTTACGCTGAAGTAACGTGAGGAAGAAATCCCAGCACTGAGGATGTGTATTTCATTTCATTTGCATTAAATGCCTTAAACTGAGAGATTTTTTCTCATTTGAGTTCTCTTAACATGTAAATGATATTGCTGCATCACTGCCTTGCATCCCCTTTGAAACAAACCCTGATCTTATGTGGATTGTCTTCATAATTTATTCCTACTGCATTGTTTTGCTTTTGCGATCTTACGAGAGTTCCCTTTTATCTTTAATATAATATATATTGCCGTATCTTTGGCTTTGTATTGCTTTTTTAATAAAATCTTAAGTGTTTTTCTTCGCCAAATATTAATACTATTGCTGTGACTTGCAGTGCACTCTGTGCGCTTTTGAATACCAAAAACAAAATCATTATTGCTGTGCTATTTTTAAAAATTGTTAGCAGCATTAAAGTATCTAATAATGGGTCAGACTGAAGATGGGTTTTGTTGGGTGAGATCTGTGTTTCATTGCTTGCACTTTATAGACTCTTGGAGCGTTTACATTTCATCACGTTCAATTAGTACAGTAACATCCAGGGTTTTGAGCAAATATAACACAAGTAGATGTACATGGCAATAAGAATTCCATTTTTGGTAAAAGTTTACTTACATATATATATATATATATATATATATATATATACTTTTTCTCTGAAATTTTCCACCAGCCCCCTAGCACCCTTTTGCGGGCCCCTGGGGATCCCCGGACCCCAGTTTGACAACCCCTAGTCTATTCTGTCCATATGTCATATCTCCAAACAATTGAACCTAAAATTTAAAATGTAATTCCACATGTTACACAAATTTGATTGTATTATGTAAAAGTGCAGTGTGTCTGTCTTAGCTCTCTGATAGTGGCCAGCAATGTTCGTGGGATTTGGAAAATCAACATTTACAGTGACAGCTGAAATCGTGACATAATATTTTTTAGAGAATTGTCGGGACACTTCTTGTGAAACCATCACAAGTTTAGCAGTCATTATACAATGATATATGACTGCAGAATACTGCAACTGACCAATCAGAATCAAGTATTTCAGAGTACCATGTAATAAGACATCGTAATAAACAAACGCAATCCAGACACAGACCTGCGCAGTGTGGCCAGGTGAATTTGCTCCATGGGACTGTAATCCGTGATTCTCATAGTGTGTTCGGGGAGGGCCAGCAAACGGTTTGGATTGAATTCATCTTGTGGCTCCTTCATGTTGTTTTTCTAAAATGGAAAAATATATATATATATATATATATATATATATATATATATATATATATGTGTGTGTGTGTGTGTGTGTGTGTGCATTTAGTAAAATTCCACTCTTCAAAACATCAAAAAATATGCAATAGAAGTGAATGTTGACTGAGACAATTACATATCTATTCTGTTCCATTGAAGTCATACAGGTTTAAAACAAGGGGGTGAGTAAATGACAGAATTTTAATTTGTGGGTCACCTATTCCTTTAAAGTAGGTAGTTGTATTGTATACTCACATGCACAAAGGCTGTAGTACCATCAGGCATCTGCATCAAAGCCCCAGAGTGATGGTGCACAGCAGTCATCAAACAGCTTTGAACCACTTCACCCACACGCTCACTCATCAAGGTGTCCAGTACATCACCACCTGGTGGCAGGAGATGGCTGCGCAGTGACAGACTCACCAGCCGTGTGGAGGGCTCCACATACAGAATCCGTCCCAGGACCTGAAAATAAGTTTTAAAGACACAAAAAGAACAGATTTAAGATGGACAAAACTGTAGTTAATTCACACAAGATAGGCAATTCTGTTATCATTTACTCATCCACGTGTTGTTCCAAACCCGTACAACTTTTCTTTCTTCCGTGGAACAAAAGGAAAACAAAATGTTAGGCTCAGACACCATTCACTTTCACTGCAACTTTTCCATTCAATGAAACTGAATAGCATCTAAGGCTACAATTCTGCCTCTCCTTTTGAGTTCTATAAAAGAAAGTCAAACGGGTTTGGAATAACATGAGGGTGAGTAAAAGAGGACCATTTTCATTTTTGGGTTAACTATCCATTCAATTCATTATTTATTAAAGAGATAGCATCCAAATATCTGTTCTTCAAATACGAAACACTTAAGAATTCTGAAGCTCTGTTCACAAGGTAGTCTGGTCTTACCTCATCACCGGTTTTGTAAATAGACGCTTTGCCTTCATCAATGTGCAGAAAATCAACCACTCCAGTGAAAGATGTCAGACACTTCACAATAAGCCCGTTAGGAGTCACCTAACATGAAAACACAGAGCAAAGATGCTGATCCACAACACTGACATTAAACCTTTAAGGGTTCCTGCTTTGATTACAGCTATCTTACACTTACCCTCTTGATGCATGCCTGGACCAGTAGGCCAGGCAGGAGGGTGTCCAGGGTCCATCCGTGCTGAGTCCCTACATATGCCTTACTCAAAGCCTGAGGGTTCATAGACAGTCGCACGACACGCCCATCATTCTTAACCTCCTCTATTAGGGTCAACACATACTGGCCCTCCTTCAAATCTGAGATCAACAAGACACTCATAATCATTCACAATCCAGTCATGACTTTAAACCAATAGGATCTAGAGTATATGTTAATATTTAAATTGAACTGTGGTGAACTGTGTATGAAATCAAATGTTGTGGTACTGGATTTTGCTTTGGTTCTTCACCTTGCTTGGAGGATGCACTCTTTTTGGGCAGGAAAGCTTTAGTGCCACTGACTCCAATGTCAACAAGGAAGCCGTGATCTTCCACGCTCTCTACACAACCACTAAGCGTCTAAATGTTAGAGGATATAGATATTACAGATATTACTGGCATAATGTAATTAGATACACATTTTAAAGCCATAATAAATAAACATTAATATATATATATATATATACACACACATACATACATACATATACACACATTAATTATATATATATATATATATATATATATATATATATATATATATATATATATATATATATTAATGTGTGTATATATATATATATATATATATATATATATATATATATATATATATAAAACACACATACAGTGCCTTGCAAAAGTATTCAGACCCCTGACCAATTATCTCACATTACTGAATTACAAATGGTGCAATGAAATTTCATTCTGTTTGATATTTTATTTTAAAAGACTGGAACTCAAAATCAATTATTGTTAGGTGACATTGGTTTTTTGTTGAGAAAAAAAAAAAAAAAATGAAATACTTGCATAAGTATTCAACCCCTGTGCTGTGGAAGCTGCCAGGTAACACCGATGAAAGAAATTGCCTTAACGAAGACATAATTACTTTACCATTGGCATCCACATGTGAATCATTAAAGTTGCAATCACATTTTCTGGATAAAAAAACCCATTGTTGAAGGATCATTGGTCAGGCTGTGAATCTGAAGGAAAATGAAAACCAAAGAACATTCCACGGAAGTTAGAGATAAAGTAATAAAAATGCACAGATTAGGGAAAGGGTACAAAATAAATATCCAAATGTTTGGATATCCCAGTGAGCACAGTTGGATCAATAATTAGGAAGTGGAAGCTGCACCACACCACCCAGGCACTGCCAAGAAAAGGCCGTCCCTCAAAACTCAGCGCTCTAACTAAAAGAAAACTCGTGAGAGAAGCCACAGAGAGGCCAACAATCACTTTGAAGGAGCTACAGAGTTCAGTGGCTGGGAGTGGAGTAATGGTGCACCAGTCAACCAGATCAAGAGCACTGCATAACGCTGGCCTGTATGGGAGGGTGGCAAGAAAGAAGCCGTTACTCAAAAAGTACCATCTGAAAGCACGTCTGGAGTTTTCCAGAAAGCATGTGAGTGATCCAGCTATGATGTGGGAGAAGCTTTTGTGAGACCAAGATAGAGTTTTTTGGTCAAAACTCAAAGCGCAAACCTAACACTTCCTATGCCTCAAGACACACCATCCCTACAGTGAAGTATGGTGGTGGCAGCATCATGCTGTGGGGATGCTTCTCATCAGCAAGGGGCATCTTGTTAGAACTGAAGGAAGAATGGATGGAGAAAAATATAGGGAAATACTGTAAGAGAACCTGCTTCAGTCTGCTAAAAAACTGAAGCTTGGGAGGAAATTCACCTTTCAGCAGGACAATGATCCCAAGCACAAGGCCAAAGCAACATTGGACAAAAAGATAAATGTCCTGATCTCAATCCTATTGAGAATCTGTGGCACTATTTGAAAATTGCAGTCTACAAGCATCACCCAACCAACCTGAACAACCTGGAGCAAATCTGCCGAGAAGAATGGGCCAAAATCACTTCTTCACAGTGATCAAAGCCGGTACATATGTACCCCAAAAGACTTAAAGCAGTTATTGCAGCAAAAGGTGGCTCGATCAAATATTAATGTGTGGGGGTTGAATACTTATGCAAGCAAGATATTTCAGTTTTTTATTTTTCATAAAAATATTTCCCAACATAAAACCAATGTCACCTAACAATAATTGATTTTGAGTTTCAGTGTTTTAAAATAAAATATCAATCAGAATGAAATTTCAATGCTCCATTTGTAATTCGGTAATATGAGAGAATTGGTCAGGGGTCTGAATAATTTTGAAAGGCACTGTATATACAGTATATCATTTATAAATTAATATATGATTTACATATTCAATTAATTAAATAATTCATGGAACTACCCAGCTCTATCATATTTATTTTAAATACCTCTTTCTAAACGCTTTTATATACACAAATCGCGACAAGGTGTGGCGCAAAAATCTGGGATACTGATACTGTCTTGGAAACTTAACAGACAAATATAAAAGCACAATACAATCGTTGTAATATTCAACAAAATAATATGGAATATACTTGATTTATCACCCAATCCTATTAACAGACACATATACATTTTCTTAAACGTCCTTTCATTCAAGTGAAAGATTCTGAACTCACCATTCCTGGTTTCAAAAAGCCTGAACTCAGGCTCTTGTTAACCTCTTTTGGATTGATTGACACTTTAAGACTAACATGCCCCTCTTTAATTGAGTCTAATGAGGATACGACACATCTGATCAGCATTCCAGGAGTCAGGAGTTCAGAGAGGGAGACAACTTCCTATAAAGGGTACACAAACACACAAAATTCCATATTAACATGCCACTGTTAAAATACTTTTTTATTTTTGTGCCTATATCTGTGTTACCTCTAAACTGTCTTCCAAGTGCAGTGAGTCATTAAGGATCTTCGTGTAGGAATCACAGATGTTGCAGATTGGCAGGTAACCAACCAGGCCACTTGGGAGACCGACCACCACCTCCATGACTGACACTTCCTTCACACAACCCAGCAACAGAGTGCCAACCTTCAAATTCTAGAAAGAGAAAGATTTGCATAAATCAAAGCAGAAACATCAGCTTACAGGGTTTATGCTGTAATGATTTAGCTAAACCATACCTTAAAGCAGAAGTATGTAATTTCTGCGAGACTAGCTCTAAAAGGGGGTGATACTTCAACACATGGTTATTGTTGAGACTTGTGTCTCTGCAGAACAAAAACGGGCATCTCCCAATCAATGGGCATTTTAAAACTGCCATCAAGTTTTTTAACCACTTTACACAATTCGCCTACTACATTGAGATTCCCTACAAACTCGGGCTCGGTCCAAGCAATTGAACCAAGTGTGAATGTACCCTTACGGGGCGTTCAAGTCATGATCGTATTTACTAGTTAAGCAACACGAACGCCACAACAAAGTCGTAATTACGAGTGGGAAACTCTAGATTTTCTTCAAGCCCTGACTTTCCGAGTTGGATGTGTGTCGATTTAAGAATCATGGTGGAAGCAAACTGTTATTGGTAATAATTCAGTTTTACTTGAGGATTTTGACTGTGCAGTACAGTTTGTATGCATATTTTGTACTGTTTTAGAAGAGTAACGATAAAACTTGCCAGAAAATAAGACTCATTTAGCTGGCTTATGCGACAAGCGTTTGCAACAAAACTACATTTCCTATCATTACATATGGCCACACAAGAATGATACAATAAAGCATAAATTACACATCTAATACACGGCTTTGCTCTTCATTTTGTTGCATAGGTGCTAAAGAAAAGTTTCTGCCAATGCTAGTATGTGAAAAAAGAGAAAGAAATATGAAAATCGCAAAATGGGTCCATTCCTTCCAACTAAAATCATTTGAACGTGTATCCGTTGTATTTACGATTTCCAACCTTGTAGGTATGAACTTTCCAGATGGACTTGAAAGTGGATATTTATAGTAAAAAAATAACTTAAATATTGATCCCTTTCTCACCCACACTTATCATATCACTTCTAAAGAGATGGATTTAACCACTGGAGTCATATGGATTACTTTTATGCTGCCTTTATATGCTTTTTGGAGCTTCAAAGTTCTGGCCACCATTCACTTGCATTATATGGACCTACAGAGCTGAGATATTCTTCTAAAAATCTTTGTGTTCAGCTGAAGAAAGAAATTCATACACATCTGGGATGGCATGAGGGTGAGTAAATGATGAGAAAATTTTCATTACTATCCCTTTAATCCGGCCTATACATTGTCTATCAAAAGAAGACGATATATAGACAACCTGCAAGAAAAACACCTTTAGATCAATGAATTTCCATGATTTTTTTCAGTCTTTTGTAATTACTTTGCGAACACAAACTAACAATAACGTTTTAATTACAATTATTTTCTGTATATAAATTTCAGCAGTTTTTTCTCATGACTTTTCCAGTCCTGCATGTCACAATTGTAAAACTCCCACATTTTTCTGGGCTTTTCATCACCGTGGGAACCCTAAAAAAAGTGCAAAACTTACCCGAAGATGAAGAATTTCCACTCTGGTGGCAGTATTGAGTTTTAAATCCCCTCCATCCCCTTTCTGGTTTTCAACTTGCTTCCATTCGTCTTGTTTCACAGTCTTCCTCTTCTTTTTAACCTCTGGTTCACGTGTCTGGAAGATATTTGCAATACATTCATATCAAATTGTGTTTGCAACTGTATGATCAATAATTAACCAAACTCCACAACTGCAATCATATCCTTACCTCAAAAAGATTGTCCACTTCATGAGTCTTTGAGGGTTTAGGCTCAGAAGTCTTCTTCTGTGTGCCACCACGGGGAAAATCTTCCTCCATAGATGCCATTTTTGATCAACTACCTAAATACGGAGAATTTAGTACGTTTCAACCAGGGAACAAACTCATTAAAAATAGATTGAGCCAGAACAACTACCTTGACAACATTTCTTTTAATCAATTACTTAATAAAAAGACACAACTTTGTTCATCTACATGCATGTCTCTACAAACAAGCAGACACGTACACATGAGAAGCCCTCATTACTGCACATCACAGTAACTATAACACAAAGTTTGATCAACGTATCTGTTATTAAATAGCCCCAGAAATTAAACAGATTGGAAATACATACGTTATACAACTGTACGAAGTTCACTGTAAATATCCTAAAATACTCTCATGCGCAAAATCTCACATGTTCCTCCACAAGCGTGCCATCTTTGTGACCCGGATGTAAACAACTAGAGGCGGAGCTTACTATAATACTTAACCAGAAAGAATTGACCAATAGAGTGACGAGAAAAACTAATCGACGTCTGCAAAAGCCTATCGTTTTGGTTTAAGAAGTGATTGATGGGGGTGTAATCCAATAACCACAGTCTATCTGACTCTGTAAAGAGAAGGAGGTATTTTTCTCGTAACACATTTGCTTTCCGGTCTCTCCATTGAAGGGCACCAGTTTACTTGAAGAAGAGTGTGCTCGGTAAGTCATATTTCTCATTTACAAGAACATATATCGCGTTCTTTGTGCTTTTTAATCGATTATATACAGCTTAGCAATTCCAGATGTCGCCTAAGGACGCCGTTTTTAGAGCTGAGAAAACCACATTATAATATTATGTGTATTTAAAATATGGGGTTTCAATCTTAAACTATAATATACACCTATATTCACTAAAAGGTAGATTACCATTATCTTCATTAGCACTTTTAACAGTTACGCATTTTGCGTGACCTTACGTAGGTAAGTTACTCTAAAAAAAAAAAAAAAAGTAATTAATTACTAACTTATTACATCTTCTATAGTGTAATTAGATTACTGTACTAATTACTCTGTCTGAAAAGTAACTGCATTACTTATTACTAATTACTTTTTTAAAACCCTTATCAACCTCGACCAGATGAAAAATACAAGGATAGACATGAAACTGTTCTTTTAATTCTTTCAAATAAATCATATAAAATCAAATAAATTATTCATGAATAAATAAAAGAATTTAAGGGGGCAGCGTTAAATTAGAAAACATATATTTTAACATTAGATATTACATTTTGATTTTTAAATTCACTATTGTTTTATATAATTGTTCTAGAGTCTATACAGTATTTAACGCAATTACATCAGAAGTAACTAATTAAATTACTGAAAAATTAAGAGTAATCCCTTACTTTTTTCAATGAAAAAGTAATTTAATTACAGTAATTAATTACTTAGTAATGCATTACACCCAACACTTTTTTTTTTGTACCTGCGTAGGGATGAAACAAATCATGCGTAAGTCTTCAGTACGTTCACATTCCTTTAAACACACAGTGTGAATTCTTGTATTTGAAATAGATTGCGTGCAGAAATCATGGGTGGACACGACGCTGGAACTCACCACCAGTTCACTGGCATCGCCAAGTACTTCAATTCATACACCATTACAGGCAGGAGAAATGTAAGTCATTGAAATCATCTAATAATGTCAGGATTGTGTCAGCATTGTCTTTGTATTCCTCACTAAACCAAGGACTTGTAATTCTTTGTCCCTTGACTTTAGTGTGTACTGGCCACATACGCCAGCATTGCTGCCATTATTCTCTTCTTTAAGCTGAAGCCCAAGAAGCAAAAGGCTGTAACATCAAGTTAATTTATAGTAAGTACCAACTAAAGTGATTTTTTTTTTTTTTTTTGCATTAGGGCCACCATAGCTTGAGAATAGCATACTACCATACTAACTGTATACAATAAGTTGTAAATAGTATGCATACTGTCCATGATTCAGACCGATGTCTTTCAGTTTGGTTTGATTTGCCAAACGTTTAGACTGGTCCAGTTCTTTATAATGAATCAATTGATTCCTTCACGAATTGCACCACGCATTGCATTGATTAACTATTTATGGTAATCACACTTAATCTCGCCACTTTTCACTATATATGTGTGTACATATATTATCTTCTAAGAATTAATGGCCTTTTACATGCGTTAATGGAATAGTTCACCAAAAGTGAAAATTCTCTCGTCATTTATTCGCCTTCATGCCATCCCAGATGTTTATGACTTACTTTCTTCTGCTGAACACAAGCAATTTCAGCTCTGTATGTCCATACAATGCAAGTGAATGGTGGCCAGAACTCTGAAGGTTCAAAAAGCACATAAAGGCAGCATAAAAGTAATCCATAACACTCCAGTGGTTTAATCCATGTCTTCAGAAGAGATCCAATTGGTTTTGGGTGAGAACAGACCAAAATGTTACTCATTTTTCACTATAAATCTTGACATCAGCAGTCTCCTAGGTGATCATGATTTCAAGCTTGTTTACACTTAGAGCTTCACATATGCGCTGAGCACAAGATGGCACTAGGAAGTGTAATCGAGCTTGAAATCCTGATCGACAAAGAGAGTGCAGATGTCAAGATTTATATAAGGAGTTACATTTTGATCTGTTTTCACCCAAAATGTATTGGGTCACTTCAGAAAACATGGATTAAACCACTGGAGTCATATGTATTAATTTTATGCTGCGTTTTGTGCTTTTTTTAGTGCTCCAAAGTTTTGGTCACCATTCACTTGCATTGTATGGACCTACAGAGCTGAAATATTCTTTTAAAAATCTTAATTTGTGTTCTGTAAAAGAAAGAAAGTAATACACATCTGGGATGGCATGAGGGCAAGTAAACAACAAGATAATTTTCATTTTTAGGTGCACTATCCCTTTAATACAGCATATGTTCCTGTGCTGCGTCTCACTGATCTTCTTCCTCTGTCTCTATAGGATGTATTCGTGAATACCGTGTATGCGGAGGGGTGCTGGAAGCTGCATGTCCTTATTTTGACCTCATCAGTTCAACTATGTAAAAAATAAAAGACTACTTATACCACGCAATGTTGTATACAAAAACTGGTTTTATTTACACATTTAGGCATTCGTGCTTGTTTGCATCACATACTGTGTCTGAGCTGGCATTCTGATGTATGACCAGTTTTTGGATTCATGTCCAAATGTTCATCATCTATATAGGCAAAAGGAGCTGATCTAAGAACAGCCATCTCAGAGATATATCATGCATAAGGGTCTTGAAAACAAGCATGGGAGTGATGATACAAGAAAGGAAAAATAAATGCATGAGCTCAAATACTATTTGTACAACCAAATTAGAGGAGTCGTGTATAAGTGATCATTTATACAAAAGTCTTTTTTTAATCTCCCTCATATTGTTCCAAACCCATATGACTTTCTTCCATGGGATAAAAAAATGAGATGTTATGCAGAACGCCTCAGTCACCATTCACTTTTATTCTATGGAGAAAAAGATGCAATAAAAGTAAATGGAGACTGGCTAACATTCTGCATAACATCTCATCTTGTGTTCCGCAGAAGAAAGTCATACAAGTTTGGAACATAATGAGAGTGCGTAAATGTGTGACAGAATTTTGGGATGAACTGTAACTGAGTTTTACACTGTAAAATATGACATAAGAGTTAACTGAAGGTGCTCCCAGGTAGCTTATGTACACTCAGTGCTTGACTCAGTCTGATCTTGGCAGTAAGACTTGTTAGCTGAACGTGACTTAAAAATGGTCACTAGAAGCTTTTTCACATGTTAGGGTGATAAGAAGTCTTTGAATAAGAAGCACCACTCATGTAAAACAAACATGGCTATACAGCAGAGACATCCACTTGGCGAACATCTTGGCACTTCACTGGGAGTTGTACGCCCCTGCGGCCAGCAGCAGGTTGCGTCTGGTGAAGTGTAGGTGTGTGACGGCTGTGGCTTTGGTCAAGTATGTGCCCAGCAGAAGCTCCTGCGAGTTATCAGGCAGGTGTATGTGGCCCGTCGCTGCAGTAAAGTCATCCGTCTCAATGTCGTCAAATGCCTTCATAGCATCCCACAGTCGTACGGTGTTATCCATGGAGCCTGAACAAAGACGGAGAGAACTGTACATTAAATTAATCAACAATGAGAACTATGCATTTTTATTCGAGCATTTGCTAGCCTTAATGTAACTATGGTTCCTCTTAAAGGAATAGTTCACATAGAAATGATAATTTTCTCATCATTTAGACTCATCGAGTCTAAAACTCGTATGACTTTCTTCCACTGAACACAAATATATTAAATTAACAAATGAGGGGATTTTGTCCATACGATGCAAGTGAATGGTGACCAAATTTTCATCTCCAAAAAGCACACAAAGGCAGCATAAAAGTAATCCATAAGACTCGAGTGGTTTAATCCATGTCTTCTGAAGCAATCCAAGTGAAAACTGACCAAAATGTAACTCCTTTTCACTGTAAATTTTGACATTGGCAGTCTGCTTGGCGATCATGATTTTAAGCTTGATTACACTTCCTAGTGCCATCTTGCGCTCGGTGCATGCGTCAAGAACTGGGAAGTGTAATAGAGCTTGAAATCATGATCATGCCTAGAGACTGCAATGGCAAGACGTAGAGTAAAAAATTAGTTACATTTTGTCTGTTTTCACCCAAAACTGATTGGATGGCTTCAGAAGACATGGATTAAACCACTCAAGTCTTATGGATTCATTTTATGATGACTTTATGTGCTTTTAGGAGCCTGAAAATTGGTCACTGTTCACTTTTATTTCATGGACAAACATACATCATATCTCCATTGAAATATCTTTGTATTCCATGGAAGAAAGAAAGTCACCAGAGTTTGAGACAAAATGAGAGAAATATCATGTTTGGGTGAACAATTTTTTTAAAGACTTTCATCAGTTTTGACTGAAGGACCTAAGGGGTTGGTTCTCAAAACACTTTCAAGATATTAAAGGTGATATACCATCTAATATTAATCTGTGTTCATAGTCACAGAATCTCTACATATGAAGCCAGTAATCCTGACCTGATGCAAGGATTTCTCCATCTCTACTGAACTTGAGGGAATAAATGGTGTCTGTATGACCCTTCAGTTCTCCAATCATCAGCCCATGTCCAATGTCCCATAGCAGAACTCTCCCGTCGGTGGAACCAGATGCCAGGAACTTTCCATTGGGTGAGAATGCAAGAGAATGGATGGGCCCCTAAAAAAAAAGTGACTTTTTAATACTGTGAAGGTCATTAAAGAGGTCCACTGAGACATAAATCCACATTCATATTCAACCTGAGCCCTTATGTAGGGTATCCCTGTATCATTTCAGTACCTTATGACCTGTGAAAATACGGACACAGTTTCCGTTCAGCACATCCCAGAGACGTACAGTGCGGTCGGTCGAGCCTGTGGCCACATAGTTGGAGTTGGGATGGAAGCGAGTGCAGGTGACATCAGCTAGATGTCCAGCGAATATCCGTAATGGCTGGTAATGATCTGTTGCCCAGAGGCTGGAAAGAAAATTGAAGATCTAACATTTAATTACAAGCCCTCTGAAGCTTATAGAACATATATGAATACAGTTAAGAACATGTCTTTAGATATAAAACATGGCACAGGCATGGCCTTATGAAACTATTCCCTCATTTTAGTCATCGAACTTTAAGGGATAGTTCACCCCAAAATTAAAACACTCTCATCATTGACTCACCCTCATGCCATCCCACTGCTGAAAACGAAGATTTTTAGAAATATATTTCAGCTCTGTAGGTCCTCACAATGCAAGTGAATGGTGACCAATACATTGAAGCTCAAAAAAGCACATAAATACAGCATAAAAGTAATCAATAAGACTCCAGTGGTAAATCTTGACATCGGCAGTCTCCTTGAAGATCATTTCAAGCTCGATTACACTTCCTAGCGCCATCTACCACTCTGCGCATGCTCTAGGAAGTATAATCAAGCCTGAAATCATGATCATGCCTAGAGACTGCAATGGTAAGACGTACAGTAAATAATGTTACATTTTGGTCCATTCTCACCCAAAACCGATTAGATTGCTTCAGAAGACATGGATTAAACCACTGGAGTCTTATGGATTACTTTTATGCTGCCTTTATGTGCTTTTTGGAGCTTCTCAGTTTTGGACTCCACTTGCATTGTATGTACCTCCAGAGCTGAGATATTTTTCTAAAAATCTTAGCTCTGCAGAAGAAAAAGTCACACATCTGGGATGGCATGAAGGTGAGTAGATGATGAGAGTGTTTTTATTTTTGGGTGAACTATTCCTTTGAGCTTAAGTCTAGTCTAAAAATGAAAGTAGTTTTATACCGTGCCACTCTGTCGTGTCCTCCAGACACAAAGTAATAACCAAAGGGTGAGAACTGAGTGTCCCATACTGGATAGTTGTGTCCTTTATACCCAACAAGACATGTAAACGTCTGCAGACTCCACAGTCTGACTGTACCGTCCTCAGAACTGGACAACAGATAGTTCCTATGAGAAAGATGTTACAGTCAGAATGATTCAAGAACCATAGGACAATCACAAACATAAAATCATAAAATGCCCCTGTCGGCTGATAGATGACATTTATAGATATATGCGATACCTGTCTGGACTGAAGCTGACGCCGTACACTGGCCCGCTGTGACCGTAGAGGATCTTGGACTCACTGGCTGTCTTCTCATCCATGATCCTCTCCAGAACATCATCAGACTCTTTATCAATCAGATTCAGATCTAGAGAATAGGATGGCATGATTTAAATAATACATAACATGACTGTAGCATTCATAGCCAATAAAAAAAACACATGCACTAGTAGCATATAAATTAGGGCTGGGTATTGATACAAATTTCCCCATTCGATTCCGATTCAATTCAGTATCAATGTATATGGGCATATTTCTGTTACAATGTCCACTTTGCTTACATATGAAAGAAATTCTTTCTCAGCTAATGCTGTTAATTATAAAGGGACAATTCAAAAATATTAGTTTTACAAATGACATTTTTGTTATTAGTTTTTCATAATGTTGGTCACATTTTAGCTTTTGAAAAATGCTTTCAGTGTATTTCATCAACACAAATCATGAAACTGCATATATATTTTTTGTTATGTCTATTGTTGACATGCATGATCTGTACTATTTTCAAGCATTTATATTGATATGTAGAACACATGCTAAATCAGTACTGTCTCTTTAAGACTAAATCGGTACTGTCTCTTTAAGACTACCGGCATCAGCCAGTTAGCGCATATTTAGGAGAGAGAGGTTTTTAATCAACAACTGACTGTAAAGAACAGAAAGGATATTCAAAAAATACATTATTTATTGACAAATGGATCGCGTATATCACGTCTTTTGGACACACTAAAATTTTACTTTCAAGTTGCAGTAAAAATATCTCGATGCTGAACTTTTTCGTCGCTATACTACTCAATCATGGTGAGAGAAATCTGAGCATTTACCAGCCAGTGGCTAATCACAGCCATTTTTTGTCCCATTGCTTGAAATTCGGTCGCATATGCGAGTGATTTATTCACACTGTAAAGAGTTGCTCATAGACTAAAAGATCGATTTTGGGATTTAAGAATCGAGATCGTTCAAACAAAGACAATGAGGCATCAGACAAAGCGATATTTTTACCCATACCTAATATAAATCAATACAAGGTACAACCACGAACACAGAGTCCTACTTTGGAGAAGTGTGTACCTGCCGCGGATTTGACTTTGCGTAATTTTTTGGGTGTGACACTCCACACACGGACAGTGGAGTCAGCAAACCCTCCTGCTAAGAGACTGGAGTCATCTGTGAAGTCTACAGCCGTCAAACCCTGAGCATCAACACAAAATCAGCACATTAAAAATTGATCAACAGCTAATTTAATCAGCAATTCCTTGTATCTACTATAAGCAACCTGGTAGGCATTGAGGAACGTATAGAAGCAAATGGAAGGCAGATTATCAGGACTGAGTCGGATTCTTTTGGTGCTCTCCTTCATGTACATGATCTTGTCCAGTTTGTCTGAGTCCTTCAGCTCTGGCAAAGGGATTCTGTCCAGCAGAGAACACAGCGAAAATGTCATTGCATCCAGTTTCAAAAGCAATTTGTCTCAGCATCATCTTCAACCTACAGTATGTTTCCCATATACAAGCAATTCTGAGCAGTATCTATTCCTACAATACGGAAGAGAATAATTAAGGGTTTTTGCAGCAGCTGAATGCTATTCTCCTGGCATACCTGTTCTGCTGAGGGGCGTTAGGATCTTGTTTCTTGCTCTTGGAGCCCATACTGTCCTTCTTGGTTTTCTTCTTCTTGGGCTTTCCTTCCTCATTCTCAGCTTCCTCATCTTCATCGTCTAGTGGGACCTCAATCTCTGGTTCCTTCAGCAGCCCGTAGAATACCTGATGTCATTAGTAACAACACAGTACATCGGTAAAACATGCTTGAGATCACTTTAGCTTTTTAAACATCCCTTCTACAATGGGGGCCTGGGTAGCTCAGCGAGTATTGACGCTGACTACCACCCCTGGAGTCGCGAGTTCGAATCCAGGGCGTGCTAAGTGACTCCAGCCAGGTCTCCTAAGCAACCAAATTGGCCCGGTTGCTAGAAAGGGTAGAGTCACATGGGGTAACCTCCTTGTGGTCGCGATTAGTGGTTCTCGCTCTCAATGGGGCATGTGGTAAGTTGTGCGTGGATTGCAGGGAGTAGCATGAGCCTCCACATGCTGTGAGTCTCCGCGGTGTCATGCACAGCGAGCCACATGATAAGATGCGCGGATTGACTGTCTCAGAAGCGGAGGCAACTGAGACTTGTCCTCCGCCACCCAGATTGAGGTGAGTAACCGCGCCACCATGAGGACCTAGTAATTGGGCACTCCAAATTGGGGAGAAAAGGGGATTTAAAAAAAACAAAACAAAAAACATCCCTTCTACATAAAAACAATTGCTCCATATATCTAACCTTGGCTTTATTGACTTCTCTTTTGGCCTCTCCCGCTAGACTGCCGGACATGCTGTCGATCTGGCTCTTGCTGCGGGACATGCCGTCAAAAATGTCGATGTACAGATGCTCCTGGATTATGTTCCATATCTGGTTATTGTGCCTTTCCTGTAAGTGTCTCTTCAGAAGCTGGTACGAGTCACGGGAGATGCGGAGCACGAAACGACTGGTGCGGAAGTCAAGCAGGACCTCGTTCCCCTTCATGTGCTCTTTCTTTGTGAGGCCGCAGAGAACACGCAGATCGTCCTGATAGTAGCACTCCTGATCACCACTAAACCTATCAGAGGAGATTAAAATAATTGTTTAAACCACTGCTGAGGAGCCAGTAAATACAGACTAGCAATGGCAGTTATTGTAATATAAAACGACATGACTATAACATCCCTGATCAATTCCAAAAATACAGTTTGAATGGACTAAAATGAGGCTCTGTATGGAGTATAATATAATCAAATAGGCCAGACCAGAACAGGATAGGACAGAACAGAATAGAGTAGAATAGAACATGACAGAACAGAATGAATTGAATAGGAAGAAAAAAGAATAGAAGGACAGAACAGAAAGACTAGAATAGGACAGAATTGACCATTTTTTGTTATTGTTGCAAGCATAAATCTATGCAATTTTGCTTCTCAGACAATGTTTTAAATAGTTTTAAGGGTGTTTTATAGAGAAGTTTATATATTAATACTGGAAACAAAACAAAATAAAATGATGTGTGCAGTGTTAAACTATTGTCTGACATCATAGGATTACTAAAAGATAAAATGTGCAAGCTTCGCTTTTGTTTTGTATTTGACTGTCTGTGCATCCACTACCGATATTTCCTTATTACAGCTTATATTTGAATGCCTTTTCAATTAGTTACATAAAATGAATATAGCCTAACATTAGCTGGATAATGATTCATTTTGATTGAAGTGCTTAACTACATACTTTTTTTTTACTGTAAATGCTGTGTATTTAATGAAAAGCAGAGTTTATAATCAGTCTGGATATTGGAGTTGACAATTCACACACAGCAGTAAAAGAGTATGTATGCAAGGGGTACAGCTTGCGTGGTGGTACGCACATTTTCACGTCAAGTTTACTTTTTATAAATCCCATCGTGAGCTTGAGAAGTGACGTACGCAACATTTTTGTGTGTATACATGAGGCCCCAGGACAGAAAAGAATAGAATAAGACAAGACAAAACAGAAAAGAATAGAATGGAATAGAAAAAGAGGACAAATAGGACAGAACAGAAAATAAGAGTATAGGGGACAATTTTAAAGAACAGGACAAAACAGAACAACAGAATGGAATAGAATAGAATAGAATAGAATAGGCCAGACCATAATAGGACAGGACAGGATAGGATAGCACAGAAAAGAATAGAATCGAACAGAATTCATCAGGACAAAACAGAACAGAATCAGACAACAGAATAGAATAGAATAGAATAGAATAGAATAGGCCAGACCATAATAGGACAGGACAGGATAGGATAGCACAGAAAAGAATAGAATAAGACAAGACAAAACAGAAAAGAATGGAATGGAATAGAAAAAGAGGACAAATAGGACAGAACAGAAAATAAGAGTATAGGGGACAATTTTAAAGAACAGGACAAAACAGAACAACAGAATGGAATAGAATAGAACAGAATAGAATAGAATAGGCCAGACCATAATAGGACAGGGCAGAATAGAACAGAACAGAATAGAATAGGGCAGAATTGAACAGAACAGCACAAAACAGAACAACAGAATAGAATAGAATAGAATAGGCCAGACCATAATAGGACAGGACAGGATAGGATAGCACAGAAAAGAATAGAATCGAACAAAATTCATCAGGACAGAACAGAATCAGACAACAGAATAGAATATGACAGAACAGAATGAATTAAATGGGACAAAACAGAATAGAACAGAATACAATAGGAGGACAGAACAGAATAGAAAAGAATAGGACAGAATTGAATAGAACAGGTCAAAACAGAACAGGATGGGACAGTATAGAACAGAATAAAATAGAATAGGACAGAATAGAACAGGTCTAAATACAGTAGAATGGAATAGAACACAACAGGATCAAATAGAACAGGACAGAACAGAAAAGAATAGAATATAAAGGAATGGAACAGGATGGGACAGTATAGAACAGAATAAAATAGAATAGAACAGTACTGAACAGAATGAAATGAACAGGATAAAACAGAATAGAATTGAACAGAACAGGAGGACAAAACAGAAAGTCTGGAATATGACAGAACAGAATAGAATGACTTTGGGTTGGACTGTCAATCAGTAACACTTTTATTCACAGTATATAACACTGCAACCTAATGACAGCAATGATATCTGATACTGACTTCTCAAAGAAGGCCTTGGCTTCGTTCTCATGGTTGTTGTAGACCAGCTCCAGGTACATGTGAACGAAAAGAGGGTAGAAGAGCTGTGAGAGCTCCGCTCTGTGACAGTCCAGTACTGACTCTATGAAGTTCTTCAGGCCACTGTAATACACCTGGTACAGAGAGGGGTCCCCCTGCTGGCTGTATGCTGACAGCACAACACTGACGTCCGGCTGGTTATCCGAGCCTACAGCAGAAAACATAAACATGTTGCCAAAAAGCCCAAACGATGTTGCTCAAATGAACAAGCACTGTGCAGATGCATTCATAAGGAGGCAAGAGAGTCTAAGTTGTTCAAAGAAACACTGTGTAAACTCATTCAAATTGTTAGTGCCTTCAGTGTACTACAAAATACTGATGTTGGTGCATAATGACTATGTTGATAATGCAACAAATGCAAGCACGTGCATAGTATGGTATTGTATTATATTTGACTGGAACTTTGTAGGTGAAACTCACTCTTTGCGGGCATGGGAGTCAGGGCGGTCTGGGGGGCGGCTGCTGCTGCAATGGACACACGGCTGAGCAGAGAGTTTGCGTCCCCTCCATTCCCATCACCCTTCCCTACTGCCCCGGGCCCTCCTCCGCCGCCGGCATCTGGAGCCTGTGAGTCCTCCTGGTCGTCCGATAGACCGGCTTCGCGCCGCAGGATCTCTACCGACTCCGTCAGTTTATTCCGCTTCAAGAACTGCAGCACTGCGATCAAAGTTTGCTGTTCCTCCGGTTTCGGAGCTCCACCGGCGGGGGCGGCGGTGAGGGGCGACGAAGAGAGCGCCCCGCTCCCCGTACTCCCGGGGAGTTTCGCCGAGCCATCGCTGAGAATTTCTGGCTTTGTCTCTTTCTCGCTGTCCAGCTCCATCGGGCCATCTTGCATAGCCGCCATTTTGACCGGCGCAGGAAGCAGTGACGTCACGACGCATGGGTTTTGAAGTATGGGTTTTTACCACCCCTTAGTGCACTCAGTCATTTTTTTTTCCTCATTTAAAAAGTTGTACTTCCAAGTAATTTTGAAACATCTGTATTAAATCATGACCACTCATGTGAGATGTAGAGTTCAGTCATATCGGTAACCTTATAAAAGCTATTTTATTCTACATGAGGCAGGGGCACCCTGATGGGTGCAGCCATGTTAGCATCACATGACCATTTTAATACTACTCGCTTAATCTCTGCAACTGCCCTGTTATTGGACACTTTCATTTATGGATTAAATTAATCCTGGTTTACTATGCCAAGTGAATTTCTACAATGGCAAAACTACTGTGTCTGAATGATGCTGCATTCATGCCACTAGGTGTCAGTGTAAGCCATACTTCAAAAAATTACTGCGTGCACTTTTAGTATGGGTGTGTGTGCTATATTAAGATAAACCAAAGATTGTTTAGTCCAAGACGGACCACTTGTATTAAAATGAATTGGAGAAATTCGAACGCCCAACATGGCGGACGTAGTAAAGTAAGTCCCGCCTTACAAGTAAAAGAGCCAATCACCGTTTAGCTACAGACATCGCTTGTCAGACAACTCGTATGCGCATTAGATGGACCAGCCGAAACCAGCGTTTTTAGCGTGATCTGAGCTAAAGAAACACTTCAATCACGTTTGTGATTACCATTGTAGTCAGATTTAACTGTTCATTTAAACATGTTCTTTGATCGTAATCTTGACCAACCGGTCTTTCCCCATTACGTTTATGCCGCTTGTGTCCGTAGAAAATAGCAGCTCGAGCGCGTTCCAAAAATGGCCGCCGAGTGGACTCACCGAGTGACTTTCCTTGAACTTTGGCTAAACCAAAAAAACAAGTTCCCGTTTTTCTATGAATAATAGTTTGTACTATAACCCCGCACATTTACATACAGTAATATATAAACTAAAACCAGAGGGCAAAGTATCCCGCCATCATACAAATAATCCATATTCAGCAAAAACGTTAATTTTGCATTATTTTCTTATTTTTAACACACCAGCGATTTTGACTTTTTGGAGTTAGGTTGTAAAAATGTGTTTCCCCTAAATGGAAAAAGAATCACATCTTTCACCATTGGCTTGCGGATTCTCCACCCATTTCCCCAAGTGTCATTTCGCAATGGAGGGCGCGCGTTCGCAATTTTCAATTCCCGTCGAAGTTGCGTCGCTCAGCGAAGCGCTCCACATTCCATCGCGCGTTTGTACGTAAACGACGTAATGTTTTTTTCCGTAGAGACAGAAAGAGCCCGTAAATGTAAAACAACAGTAGAGTAGAGGAGAGGAGAGGAGAGGGAGAGTACTGCGCTATCCATTACTTACTTTAGGTAGGAGGCATCCAGCGCGGCGTTAACATCGCCTGTGTTGGTCTAAAAAGGAAGATAAGCATCTTTATCAAGGCTTTTGTGTTTTATGAGTTACCAAGAAAGAGGCATCAACATCCGTCCAATCATTTTGAAGAAAGAGGACTGAATTATTGTCATTTTATCGGATCTGGATCAATGTTCATGGACTGATGCGGCCATGGCAAGTCTCGGTCTCAGCTATACAAACCGGCTCCACCTGGAGAATATAAAGTGAAAGAGAAAACTGATATATTATAATCGAGTAATATGAACCCTACATATGAATGTGTGTTCAATATAATGTGATTTAGGACATTTTTCTGTGACTTTCACATAGGCAGCTGTAATACTTGGACTAAATGCCTATTTTGGATCTTTTAAAAGGCATCTTTGATAGTTAAAGGGCACACATTTCTATGGACAAGCCGGTCACTGAATTCATTACCCCAGAAGAAGATATTCCTGGAGTTTATCTTTAAACGCATTAACAGAGAGTTCATTTGGGACACACATTTTTGCTCTCGTGTAAAAGGAGTCTGTAAGGATCGTGGTTAAAGAATAAAAGGGGTTTGGAGATGTCAGGCCGGCCTAGGACCACCTCATTTGCTGAGAGCTGCAAGCCAGTGCCGCAGCCTTCAGCCTTTGGCAACATGAAAGTCAGCAGTAAGTATCATTTCAGCCACACTATATATCATATCATAGCCTGTATTTGCCAAACAACACAAGAAATAGGCATTTGGTTATAATTAGGATGGATATGTATATGATATACCATTTGTCATGCAATCTATCCCCCACTATAATGTTGCACCATGGATCAAGTCCTGTCTCTTATCTCATTTGCTGCATTGTGTACTAAGGAAGTACCCTACATGAGCATCGTTGCAAAGCTCAATAGTTTTGAAGCCAGGAGGTTGCAGATGCAATGGTAAAACTCACTCAAAACTTGATTCAGTAGTGGACAGTGGTGTTTGAAATTAGTTTTCTTAACTTAAAATTACTATGTAACCTCAACACAAACGCTTTGTGTAGAAAGAACCTAGTTGAATTGAGTAAACCCAACAAAATTAGACGTGCCAATGTAACTCTTATTTCTTTATGTATTAACTAGTGAAAGTGAATGTTAGCATGCTAAATACATGCTGGCTGGAAGCACTACAGCGTGTAGTTGAGTAGCTATGCCATTGTTAGCGCAGCAATCGCTCAACAAAGCGAACAATCAATTTCATGTTGCGACAAATACCTGTCCTCATCGTTCGCTCAAGCTCCACTCATCACCATAATGGTAACCCCCAAAACTCCAACAGAACAGCAACTCTTTAAAATCATAAAACAGAACAAAATATGAAACACTAACAAGTATCCCCCTTTATATTCATCTTGCGAAAAACAAAAAACTTAAATTTGAACATTTACTCTCCCTAGTGAGTCCCAAGCAAAGCATGCTGGGAAATGGAAATCCCTGGCCCAATTTCATCAAATCTATATTAACACCACAAGAAGTAATCATGTAGTCCCAATTTAAAAGCATTTAAGCCTACGTTAACATTAATCCAGATACATTTGAAAGCAGTGATTTTTTTTTAAACATATAAAAACTCTTTAAATGCCCTTACAGCGCATGCGGAAAATCGACATTCCATGTACGGTCTGAAACGCAATTGTCCTCGTGTTCTGTCGCCGGACAGCAATTCTGAGTAAACATCCCATCGCCTTTGAAGGAATGTAGTGTGAAGGTTGTACAAAGTAACATTTATCTTAAACAACGCTATCAAAGTGAATAACAGGCACAACAACGCCGCTACAACATGGGCCGCCATCTTGATTGTTTTGGGTTGAATGGATCACATGACTGCGTCACATGACAACAAATACGTAATCGTTTTCAGATATCTCCGTTTTACCTGTCCACACTATAACGCGAAGACAGCGTTTTCAAATGTATCCACTTAGGAGAGCGTTTCTTGAAAAAGCTCAGTTTTCGCTGTCAGAAACGCCGTCTCAGTGTGGACGGAAGGCCAAAACGTAAACTTTTAAACACGAACGTATTAGTGTGGACGTGGCCTAAGTAAACTTCCATTTTACAAATTTAAAAGGATAGAACGCAATTAAACCAAGTTGTGACAAAATGTTCAAGAATTGTTTTGCTTTAGTTCATTTTAATTAAGTAAATTGAACAAGCAGCAAAAATCCTTTTTTTGAGCGCTGTCATTGATGTCTGATCTGCTCTGAGACCCACTTACCAGGTTGTTTTCCTTTGTATAGGTTTCTCTAAGTTCAGATTCATTGTTTTAACAGGGAAGATGTTCCTACATGGACTCAAAAGTCAAACAGCACACATCTGTATAGTGTATCAGGTTGTTCACTTAGAGCAGGGCATGTTTTAGTGCCTTAAGAGTCTTGAATTGTCCTGGTATTGATTTATAAGCTCTGGACTTCTTGTACTCTTATCCAAAAGGGAAGTCATGAGGGTGTACATCAACATGAGGGTGTAAAAATCATTACTTTATTTTTGGGTGAACTGTCCCTTTAATATCTCACATTCTCTCTGGCTCAGTGCTATTTGCATAGTTGTAAGGGCTGTTAAAATGTCCATTCCCTCCTTTGAACCCATGCTCCATGGTGTTTGATTGACAGACCTCTCTCCTGATTCTCAGCTCAGCTGGATCACTCATTTTCTGCACTAATGACGTATATCTCACCACTGCGCTTCTCAGGAAAGGAGGATCAGAGAGCTGTGTGTGACTCACCTTTGACTCTACTTCTTTCCCAAATGTCTCTAGTCTTTTATTAGTGTCTTGACAATAGGGGAGGATATGCTGATTGAACCCTTTAGTGCACTGTTTGACCAGCAGTTAAACACATGGCTATCTGTATAAGGGTTTTGTAGAAACCCAGAAGAGATTCATTAAGTTCATCTACTTGGTGTAAACTCTGTGATACATGTCTGGTTTGAGATTTGACCGAAAATGTCCAGAATTGATGTCTTGTTTTTCATGTTTTTTAGTACAGAATTTGCTTACCTCTTCTGGAAAAAAATGTGTGTTATTTGAGCTTTAAAGTTGGGACTACTTTTCTAGATGGATGTACTTCTTAAATGCAGCTTAAATGTTATTGACATAATTCCTGTGGGTGGGGTTTGCATGTAAACAGTTCTTTGTGGATAATTACATCATGGCTTTTTCTGGTGTCCTTGTGGGTGTCCTGTGAAAGTTGGATGGTTTACAGGCTTTGCATGGTCATGACATGAGGTGAAAGATTGGATATCACCTAACTTTGCAAAGATGTTATTAATCGATTTAGGCATGATCACGATTATTTGAGATGACCGCAATTTATTGTGCTCTTCAAATTCCCATCACATTTTGTCAGATCTTGCTGTCCAAAATGTTTTTGTGTTTTTAAGCGAATATATTAAAGTCATGAACGCTGTATTTTCTCAAATACACAGAATCTCAAAGGTCTTCCTACATGCAAGTGGTTATCTGAGTTACCGTAGCCTTTCTGTCAGCTCGAACCAGTCTGGCCGTTCTCCATTGACCACTCCTATAACAAGGCGTTTCCGTCCGCAGAGCTGCCACTCATTAGATGTTTTTTTTTTTTTTAGTTTTTGGCACCATTCTGTGTAAACTCTAGAGACTGTTGTGCATGAAAATCCCAGTAGATCAGCAGTTACAGAAATACTCAAACCTGCCAGTCTGGCACCAACAATCATGCCACGGTCCAAATCACTTGAGATCAAATGTTTTCCCCATTCTGATGGTTGATGTGAATATTAACTGAACCGTATCTGCATGATTTTTTGCATCGCACTGCTGCCACACAATTGGCTGATTAGACAATCGCATGAATAAGTAGTTGTACAGGTCTTTCTAATAAAGTGCTCGGTGAGTGTAATAAAATATTCATGTTGGCTGGGTTCCAAAAACAACAGTGTAAATATAAAGTTGACCAAAATAAGAGAGACATGGTTTAAAGGTTTGAAAATATTATGTTTAAAATATTATTTTTCATGTTATTCTACCCCTGTGTGAATTTCATGTTTTGACAGTTTGCATGGCAATTAGTCGTCAGAATCGCGACACGCCCTAAAACCGACAATTAAATCGTTCATCGCAATTATTTGCATGACAATTAATTGTAAGCAAAATGTGATAATCTTAATAGCTTTAATCACACTAGTCTAATGGTAACCTGTTTAGCCCAATATTTCAGTCTTGTGGCTAAACTTTCAAAACGCAGTGTATTTGAACATTTATTGTGGTATAATACCGTTCCCCATACACTTCCATTGTAAGTGTATTACCATAAACACAATTTATGATGTTTTTACAAACTGAGGAATGAGTCAACATTATTTTTTGTGGTAATCAATATTATGCCACAGATACTGTCGATGTATTCAACAAATTTCTATTGACAAGATAGTAAAAAAAAGTACGCAACAGATTGTATTTGTACCGGTGTCTCGAGTACCATGGGTCAATGCATCTGAAATAAGTACACTAACTGCTAGGCCATGAATCCGACATAGTCAATGGAATTTTCTTACATTTGAACACCTTTATCACACAATGCATTTTCATCCGAAAGAGTTGCTGAGTAATTCTGGTAATGTCTCTTTGAAACAAATACACATCTTCACCTACACATGCGTAAATATCCTGCCATTCTCACATGGATCATTAGAAGTCATCAAATGATTCTGTCATTAAGTGATTCTTCACTATTCATCATGGGGATGCACTGCACTCTGCAAAGTTATGAAACATTTCCTTTTTTAGTTCCCTGAAATCAGCATGGTTTTCATGTCAGGATTGGTTTACTAAACCAAAAACTTCCTTATTTTATTACAAAAGCAAAAACATGACTTTGGCAAATCATGTGAGCTCTGTTAAGAACGTGTGCAGGTCATATGAAATATTAAATTATACTGTATTTTGCATACAAAAAAAATTATTATTATTATTTTTATTTTTATTTTTTTGCTTTGTGACATTATTTTCATGACAATTTAGTGGGCCATGCACCGTATACTTTAATTTCTCTTCTGCAACAGGTGTCTGAAACATTAACTTTAGACATACAGAAAATACAATTGCCCAGACGGGCAATTTTGGATGGAATTTGGTGGATTTTGAATGCTCATTTGTAGCCCTCCCATTCCCAAATAAAATATATATAAATCCCAAATGTTATTTATACTATACCAGTTTGCCAATAAAAATATGAAGCAACATGCTGTCTGTTTCTTTAGTCATTAAAGAAAATGCGGAACTCATTAAATGTGGAGACAGGTGGCAAGATGCCATCAATATTTACAATTAGCCTACATTGTTTAGCCCTGATATTATAATTTTACATTAATAAAAAAAAATAGCGAATTACAATATTTATAGCTATAACACATTTTGTCAAAAATAAGTGGCATTTTTTATTATCAATCACTTACATGAAAACTAATACAGTATGTTGAGAATTCTTACTGGCTCAGATGATGTAGTCTGTTTGGGGGAGGAGCTAGGTCTCCACAGCTGCAGTGAATCATTGATTAGCCACCTATGTTTGGTGTGTTTGCATGTAGCAAGCAGTTGAAGCAAACATTCCTTCTCTCTTTGAGAGCTCTTTCATGGAGTTGCTGTGTGCATGACTTTATACCATGCAGCTCTGGGATTTGATTGCACCATTGCTGTTGTCACATTGGTCATTGGATGAGAATGGGCTTTATTGTGTTTTAATGGACACACCATCCTAGTGGCACCTTACCTGAACCAAATCCTTTGAACATATCTTTCACAGTAATTACAGTAATGCCTCAGACGGAGTAACTGAGCTGAAATAGTGGGTGGCATTATTGCACTTCAACTGGCGCATTTCGCACCACTTCTCATGTGAATGGAAAAGGCCTGTACAAATGAGAAGCGGCAAGATCGCAAGCAAAGCCTGCTGCCCACCGTGTCCTGTGTAAAACCACCTTCAGTCTCACCAGCTGACTCATGCTGCTGCCATAGCAACACCCAGGCCTGAGACAGTGTGACTTCCTCCACTGGGTGTGCCCTAAAGAGGGGCTACAACACCTGACTGTTTGTGTGACATACTCATTATCATCACATGGCAGATCAGTCGGTGTCTAGACCTGTTTGTCAGAGCACATAGTAGCAGGCTGCATTTCATAGCAGGGAAATTGCATTTTATTGCTGATATCAAAGAATATACTATTGTGAAAGTTTTTAAAGCAACCATAATGTAGTTATCCCTGGCAGTACTATTATAGATAAGTTTAAATATATATCTATTGGTAGGCTCATATGGAATCTGCACATTTTTTCAAAATCTGTGGAATTCTGTGGATTAGATTTAAGTAAAATGTGATAACTGACCCTTCACTAAACCATGTTGCTCGCTCAGACAAGATATACAGATCGTCCCATAGGAATTAATTTTACATTTCAGTGAACAGTGCGTTAAATGTTTTAAATTTGTTAAATGTGCTCATAAAGTGGTAAATATTGAATTAATATTATTCTTACATGGGCTGTAATGAAGTCTGGTATAGCAAGGCATTTTTATCTGCCTTTTTTGTTTGAAGAAATTGTTACATCATTGAAAAAACGTGTTTGTGACACTATTGAAAGTAAACCGGCAACAGCGTTTTAAACCTGTTGCGCTCTACTACACGACTCAAGCTTGACTCCTTTGATGTTTTGAGTCAGCAACAGGAAATTTCAGATATCATGACTAAAAGTCCTGTAGTGTGTGCAGTCCTGCAACATGCCCCGACTAGTCGCAGACACTACGACGGATTTCAAACCAGCTTGATATCTAGACAAGCGAGAGACTAACAATGAGCCAAAGCCAATGAAATATAGAGAGAGTGCAAGAGGAGAGAAATGTATTTGGAAGCAGGAGGCAAAAAATTATTAAAAAACAAATTACCCGCTGCCCTTTATTATTTTCAGCGTTTTTTTTTTTTCTTATTTTCTTTTCTTTGCATATATTTGCAAATAAGCGCATAAACAGGTGTGAGCCATTCATTCATGTTTGTTGAAATGTTATCTTGACTAAACTTCGCAAGTTTGTGAATTAATTTCGATATCGTAATTTTAAGATGCATTTTGGGCGATCCATTTGAAACAGGATGAGGCTAAAGACAGCTGTTACGGGGTCCAAACTGTTTAAATTTGTCCACTTCAAACACATTCAGACATTGGGCTCATACTGCCACAGCAGCGGAGCACCACCTAATAAAACAAGAGTTTAAACTTTACCCTTCAAAGGGATATAACCGTCTTTATTGAACATATCCCATTAAACATTCACAGTGCTGTGGAAAAAGTATGTGAACCCTTGGATTTAGTAACTGGTTGATCCTCCTTTGGCAGCAATAACCTCAACCAAGCGTTTCCGATAGCTGTGGATTAGATCTGCTCAATGTTCAGAAGGAATTTTGTACCATCATTCCTTACAGAACTGCTTCAGCTCAGCCATATTCTTAGAATGTCTGGTGTGAATGGCTTTCTTGAGGTCATTCCACATCTCTGTTGGGTTAAGGTCTGGGGTCTGATTGGGCCACTCCAAAAGGTGGATTTTCTTTTTTTGAAGTCATTCTGTAGTGGATTTACTTCGATGTTTAGGGTCATTGTCCTGCTGCATCACCCAACTTCTACTGAGCTTCAGCTGGTGCACATTCACCCTGACATTATCCTGTAGGATATTTTTATAAACTTGGGAATTCACAAAGAAAAAGAAAAACCATGTAATAAAAAAACAAAACAAAAATCACATTTTCAATAAAACTGTTCTATTAAAAAAAAAAAACCCTTAGGCTATTGGTTGGGGAAAAACTCTTCCATCCAACCTTCTGTTGAATCCAAATCTGTCCCATCCGAGAGGCTGAATGAAAACCCAGGCCCAGCCCCTGATTGGCTGCCGTAACCATATGCCAGGTCCTGATTGGACGTCCTCTGGTAGCCCTGAGGCTGACCACCTGGCATGTATGGCCCTCCCCCTACTGATGACCCAGGCATACCCTGAGCAGACCCCTGTCCGAAAGCAGCCATGTTGGGCACGCCCTGGTTCATGGCTGGCATCACCATACCCCTTGGCTGGTTGGCCCTTGGTTGCCCTGCCATGTGTGGCATCATTGGCCCACCCATTGCTGCTGGATTTATAGAACGTGGGTCCACCATACTCTGTCCACCCATCGCTTGGGCAAAATGTTGCTTGGCCATCCTAGGAGGCTGCCCACCTTGCATGGCATATGCAGGATTACTATTAAACGCCATGTCGTTTGAAGTCCTACCAGCCATGGCCTGCATATTTTGCTGCTGTTGCGGAGGCCACGTCTGGCCTCCACCTCCCATCATGGTTTGCAGTCTTTGAACCTGGGCTTTGGCCAATGGCTGCCCACCAGGGGCAACGATGCCTGATTTCATTTGCTGCTGCGAGAGGGCCGGGTTCATGAGCATTCCTTGCCCATACCCACCCTCCCGCTCCTCCGACTACCATTCCTTGTCCGCCAGCACCCGCTTGTCTCTGTGCCATCGTTATGCCACTTTGGTTGGGATGGTGCTGCTGTTGCTGCTGGAGCAATTGGCCCATGCCTGGGTTCATACCCTGGTAAATGCCTGGTTGTGCACCTGCCTGGCCTCGATATGCCATGCTCATGTCTCACTGTGAAGGCATTGCTGCAGAATTCTGGATGGGCGTCATCTGCAGGATCCCCAGGTTCTGCTGCTGCTGCAGAAGTCGAGCGTTCCGCAAGTTCGTTTTCCCCTTGATGATGGCAAGTGGTCCAGGCCCCAAAGCAGCAAAGCAGCCCCAAATCATGATGCTCTCTCCACTTTACTGTACCATTGGGATGATGTTTGCATGTTGGTATTTCATGGTGCCCTTTTTATGCCATAGGTAGTGCTGCCCCTCCGTGTTTTGGCGACCGGTAGGGAACTCCTCCGCACCTCGCAGCGGCTCCACAGCCCCAGGCGGCTGGCAGCGAGCCCCTCCTCCCCTCGCGGACAGCGGCCGTTCCTCCACGTCCAGGCGGTTGGCAGCAACTCCTCCGTCCCCCGGCGGATGGCCGCGGCTGCTCCTTTGGGTGGATGGCAGTGGCGACTCGACAGCGCATCCATCCTCCTTCCCGGGTTTCGGCACCAATGTAACAAGGTTAAGGTTGGGAAAGGAGGCGGCGGGAACTGGCTGAACAGTCAAAATAATATTTAATTTAAACAAAAAGACACAAAACACAAACGCACGCATGGCAGCTGCATGTGGCTCTCTTCTCCCGAACTGCTGCATTCCACTGCATTTATCCCTCTCCTCGGCTGATTAGCCCAATTGGGGGCTGGGCGTGCGTAGTCATGGCCCGGCCCCGCCCTCCTCCTCGTCACAGACTCACTTGTGCTCAAATCACCCAAAACGCATCTTAATACCAGGTCTACACAGGGCCTGTTGGGGCCGAATGGTCGTGCAGTTGATGCACCCAGTCTGCGATCTGTCGTGTAGTGTGTGCACTAGGGGTGTAACGGTACATGTATTCGTCCCGAACCGTCACGGTACTGATGTCACGGTTCGGTGCATGTAGTCAGACAAAGAAGACACAGGTGATCCACTCCAATCCAGAAGGGAGCGCGCGCAGTAATGCAACACTGTTCGCTAACCGCCACAACAGGAAAAAGAGCAGAAGAAGAGACCATTTATGCATCAACCCAAAACAATAATGGCTTCTCCTAATGCACAAGATTTATTTTTCATTATTCTATTTATTTTGTACTTTTATAACACAAGTGATGCTTTTCAGTTTTGTAGCTGATTGTGACCAAATACCTTTTGTTTTTTTATCAACCCTACAAAAAATATGGCCTATGCAAGAGTGCATTCTGTTTACTGCTTAGTGCTTAATACACTAAAGAAGGCTGTACTGTACCAAGTATCTCAGGGGGGACTAAATGCCGCTAGGTGGAACAAACTGTAATTTCCACTACTGTCTGTTCAAAATAAATGAAAAGAAACCTAGCATTTGGGATCTGATGCTTTTTCCTGTTGTACCTAACTCGTATCGAACCGTGACCCCAAAACCGAGGTACGTACCGAACCGTGACGTCTGTGTACCGTTACACCCCTAGTGTGCACCACAGAAAACAAGACTGTGAGTCGCAGGCACTGACTGCAAGTCATGTAGTGTGCTCTTGGCTTTACTGTATTTTTTTTCTTAAAGCATCACCAATTTAGCCAGAAATATTGAAATTTGACCATGTATAACAATAACAATATTTAATCAGAACATTTTTCAATATAAAATTATGGTGTGGTATGTGTGAAACTTTCTGTAGAATTCTGCAACCCTTACCATATTCATGATTAATACATGTTTATGCATTATCAATTCATTTTCATATGTTCTAAGTGGTGTCTGTATATGATATAACATGCTTTTTATAATTGCTAAATGACCGGCTGAGCTAGATGGTGTCAGTGGAGCAGGAAGGGAAAGATGACCTGCGTAAGTAACGGGCCATAACTCAATTAAAATTCCATGCTGCGTAAGTTTGGTAGCAGAGACCTTATTAGCTCATCGCATGAGTTTGTGTGTGCGCTCGCCCTCTGACTCATCATATTTCCTTGTGTTGAACGTGCAGTCTATCTGCACTTTACACCACCACTCACCTGACCTGCCAAACGTACACACAGACACTCACACTCATACTAATTAATTTCATCACAAAATGAATATTACCCTTACATATTATTTAAATTATGTTACTATAAATAAAGATGAAAATGTACTCACCCTAATGTCATTTTTTCTGGTGTTAAAGAGCAAATGATCATCTCCCTTACCCTCTCTTTTTCCTTTCCACAGAAATCTCTGAACTCATGCATCACACCTAAATATGGTTGATGTTGATGGTTGACACCTTTCTGTCAGTCATTGAGAATGTGAAGTCTGGACATTATAGGAGTGATCTTCACCTTAGAGTGATGAATTCAGGCTTCAGAACATCTCAGATGATATAAAGTCACTGATGGTTAGTTGGTGTTATTTCCTAGTTGACAATAGCTGTGTCCCACATGACACACTATACATGTTTGATTTTCTCCCCCCAAACCACTTAAACACAAGCAACACCCTTACTGAAAACTACCGGCAGGCTTATCTTACCGTTGGTAGGCATCGGATTCATTCACGATCTTTCTGGGCTGCGTTCCATTTCAGATTTTTATCCCCTTCCCTTACAAACTTCACTCTGTCTCATGGACTCGGATGTACATCACTGCTTACGTTGCGTGAGTGTCCACTACTGGGGTAAGACGTGCAATGGGTTTAACTGGAACACCCTTAACCCTTGATCACTTGGAGCATGTTGAAGGCTGATGTCAGTTTGTGGATTATTTAGTGATTTTTGCACCTGAGAAAACAATGTTTTCGGAGATTGATTTCAGAGTCTTATGTATAAACCTTGTATGTTTAATTTTTGTTTTGTCATTAGAATTAATTGTTAGAGAGTATTAAACAAGATTTACACAAACAAAAATGTTAATATAACAATGAACACAGGCTATAACTATGTGATAAACAGTTTAAGGTAGCTACAAGTATTATGCTGTTAAATCTCAATATAACTTTTCTAAACTGCTTAATTGACCGAACTTCACCTCCATCAAACATTACAGTTGTGTGGGGGTGTGGTTGATGAAGTGCAATCTGCTGTCATGTCACAATCGAGTTGCACTGTGGGATATGGAGCTGCCTGAAGTGTACATCAGAGTAGACTCGCTCCCTATGGTCAACATTGAGGGGTTGAGGGGCTGTCAGTAGAAAGTTCCCTCGCTCACTTAACGAAGTGGAACGGACTTCCAAAATGGCGGCGGGAATTCCCTCGAGGGGAAGTGCTTAGGGGAGTTAGCGAGTGGATGTTAAAAGTGAAGTGGAACGCAGCCCTGGAGTCTGAACTATTCACAGGTGACTGCATGATTGAGATGACCAATGAAAACGTTCCTGAGGGTTTAGTCATGACTGCGGGGCGTGGTTTGGGAAAACAAATCACACCACTATGGACGTACAATATTCACTATGCACTCAGCCATGTATTGTATACATTTTCAAAGTGTAGTATTGTTCCAAATGGACTATTTAACGTTTTTTTACTTAACAGAAGCATTCGGTGTGTAACACCTGAAGTGACGTTTCAAACACATGTGATGTGTTGCCACTTGCTTTAGCACGTTAGCCAACCTCAGTTCAACACTTGTATCTCAAACAACAGCTGTGTCTCGTTTGGAAGGCTGCATGCTAGGTTGGGCATGTCCTTTGAAGGCTGCATTATACCGAGACGGCCTTCGTAGGACAAACGGAAACGGAACGTAACATGGTTGCTATGACAGCACGCCACTCTTTAACAAGCACGAGCGCTTTGAGTGAGAAGGGAACAAAGTCCCTCTAGAAGGGAATGTATGAGGTACATATTAGGAGAGTTATAATGATGTAAAGAGAAAAGTAAATAGATTTTACAGGTGCACTTGTTGTCTAATACTTTATTTTAATGATATATTAATATAATTATACATATTATATACTCTGCACCCATCTACTGAGGTACTTCAACTGGGGAATTATCATTACTTGTGTTTGAACATCATATTTATGGGCAAATTGGCATCATTTATTTTTAGACATTTCCGTTGAAGCAAAGAATTGTGGGTTGTGAGTGCCCACGAAGGATACACCTCATGCATCCTCAGAATTCCCATGAAAGAAGGTCGCATTCGAAGGCTGCATTCGAAGTGTTCTATTCGCTTTTATGAAACGAGACAAATGCGACCTCCGGAGGACGCATCGTTCCAAACGAGACGCAGCCAACTACTAGGTCTGTCGTGATTATTAAATAATCGACTGATCGCGGTTATTTGAAATAACTGCGATTATTTTGCGCTTTAAATTCCAATCACATTTTATGGCCCAATTAAGGGAATTTTAAGTGAATATATAAATGCCACAAATGTTTGTGTGTCATTCAATTGAACTCTGAGCGCTGCACCGCGGACATCAACCCAGAGCAGCTCCTGTCTGGAAGAGCGTGTGAAATGCTTCTCAAACGCTCTGATGCACATACCGTCAGCAGAAGCTCCCGCTAAAATAAAAACGAATAAATATAAACGTTGATAGTGAATGCAAAGCGCTCCGGTTTCACTTTAATTTAACGATCGGGTAATGGCAAATGTTCCTGGTCAAAGCAGGTACATACACATTGTTAATGACACATAGTGACTCAGAGGATGTGATGCACGTAGCACGCTTACTCTTTCTGTGGAGTGATAAAATTATGAAATTAAATCTCAAAGGTTTTGCTTCATGAGAAATAATGGCTCATGGGTTTCATCAAAGAGCATTAAAATAACGTGTGAAAATGAAGAAATGTTTTACTATTGCTTAATATAACATAATATTATATTATATAATATAAATACAATAAAATATATATTTTGTATTATAAAATAGAGACATATTTTAAGTATTTTGAAATATTTTGATACCTAAACACATTTTAATGTCATTCATATAGTTTTAAAGCCTTAAAAGGAAATAGTATATCCCTATTGTATTATTTGATTTATATATTTGAAGTTAAATATGTAAAAATGACTTCTTAAGATGTATGAAGCACACATGAACCTTAAGAAATATGACAATTTATATGACAATTAATCATAAAAGCCCTAAAGGGACAATTAATCGTCATAGCCCTCAAACAGACAATTAATCGTCATTATTGCAATTATTTGTTTGACAATTAATCGTCAGCCAAATGTCATAATCGTGACAGCCCCATAACGTACATATTCACAAAACGGGGTGTGATGGTAAAGCAATCAACTTACATTTGTAAAATGCTGTCTTCACTGAAATTCCACTAGTTGCTACATTCTCATTTATATACAATTGTTTTGTCAGACCAGCAAGGTAGCCAGGTAACTCCGTCCCTTCCACTACATACGCCAAGCCGCAAGCACAGAGTGCATGAAGTGACCAACATTCCACCTTCCGTTTTGACGGTTGAAAAAGGTGCATCATCCTGGTACTCGTTGTACACTCCTTTTAGTTGCATTTTCTGCGTTATCATACTACTCGCACTACTTACACTGACGTAGTCCAATTAAAATGGTGTAATGACGTAGAATAGTGCACAAGTGTGTGGTTTGGGATGCACCTAATGAGTGATTTCCATGACTTCCGCTTAGACTCGGATTAGATCACTTTCTAAACAATGATTCCCAATCTAACTTCCCTTACAAAAATCGAGAGTTCTGGCAAACTTGCCGCAAATTCGCCACTTATTTTCAGATGCAAACGAGCTGCAAACTATTTTGGCAAACTATTAATTATCGCCAAAGGTTTGCTGCAGGTTCACCACTAATGCAGAAGAGCTGCAAACTTCTGGCAAACATTTGCGGCGAATCACACGCTCATTTGCATGTGAAAATAACGAGTGGGAAATTTGCGGCAAGTTTGGCAAGAACTCTAGATTTCTTTAAAAGGGTTTCGTTTCCATTTTAAATGCTACATTTTACAGATTAAAGCAATGCAAGTTAAGTTCAGTTGATAGCATTTGTGGCTTACTGTTAATTACCACAACAATATTTGCCTCATTTATATATATATATATATATATATATATATATATATATATATATATATATATATATATACAGTACATCCGGAAAGTATTCACAGCGCTTCACTTTTTCCACATTTTGTTATATTACAGCCTTATTCCAAAATGGATTAAATTAATATTTTCCTCAATTCTACAAACAATACCCCATAATGACAACATGAAAGAAGTTTGTTTGAAATCTTTGCAAATTTATTAAAAATAAAAAACGAAAAACAATTACATGTACATAAGTATTCACAGCCTTTGCTCAATACTTTGTTGAAGCACCTTTGGCACCAATTATAGCCTCAAGTCTTTTTGAGTATGATGCTACAAGCTTGGCACACCTATTTTTGGGCAGTTTCTACCATTCTTCTTTGCAGGACCTCTCAAGCTCCATCAGGTTTGATGGGGAGCGTTGGTGCACAGCCATTTTCAGATCTCTCCAGAGATGTTCAATCGGGTTCAAGTCTGGGCTCTGGCTGGGCCACTCAAGGACATTCACAGAATTGTCCCGGAGCCACTCCTTTGTTATCTTGGCTGTGTGTTTAGGGTCGTTGTCCTGTTGAAAGATGAACCTTCACCCCAGTCTGAGGTCCAGAGTGCTCTGGAGCAGGTTTTCATCAAGGATGTCTCTGTACATTGCTGCATTCATCTTTCCCTCGATCCTGACTAGTCTCCCAGTTCCTGCCACTGAAAAACATCCCCACAGCATGATGCTGCCACCACCATGCTTCATTGTAGGGATGGTATTGGCCAGGTGATGAGCGGTGCCTGGTTTCCTCCAGACATGACGCTTGCCATTCAGGCCAAAGAGTTCAATCTTTGAAATTTGTTTCTCATGGTCTGAGAGTCCTTCAGGTGCCTTTTGGCAAACTCCAGGCAGGCTGTCATGTGCCTTTTACTGAGGAGTGGCTTCCGTCTGGCCACTCTACCATACAGGCAGAGATGGTTGTTCTTCTGGAAGGTTCTCCTCTCTCCACAGAGAAGCGCTGGAGCTCTGTCAGAGTGACCATCGGGTTCTTGGTTACCTCCTTGACTAAGGCCCTTCTCCCCTGATCGCTCAGTTTGGCCGGGCGGCCAGCTCTAGGAAGAGTCCTGGTGGTTCCAAACTTCTTCCATTTACGGATGATGGAGGCCACTGTGCTCATTGGGACCTTCAATGCTGCAGAAATATTTCTGTAACCTTCCCCAGAACTGTGCCTCGATACAATCCTGTCTCGGAGGTCTACAGACAATTCCTTGGACTTCATGGCTTGGTTTGTGCTCTGACATGCACTGTTAACTGTGGGACCTTATATAGACAGGTGTGTGCCTTTCCAAATCATGTCCAATCAACTGAATTTACCACAGGTGGACTCCAATCAAGTTGTAGAAACATCTCAAGGATGATCAGTGGAAACAGGATGCACCTGAGCTCAATTTGAGTGTCATGGCAAAGGCTGTGAATACTTATGTACATGTGATTTTTTTTATTTTTATTTTATTTTTTTTAATAAATTTGCAAAGATTTCAAACAAACTTCTTTCACGTTGTCATTATGGGGTATTGTTTGTAGAATTTTGAGGAAAATAATGAATTTAATACATTTTGGAATAAGGCTGTAACAACAAAATGTGGAAAAAGTGAAGCGCTGTGAATACTTTCTGGATGCACTGTATATTTTACAATGGAAGTGAATGTGGCCAACTCATCAATGTTAAAATATACATAGTTTTGAAAGTAAAGCCACAAAAGGTAAACATTATACATGTTAAATTGATTTTAGTGTGAAATATTTTTTTACTAACCTTTTCTGTGCTACGTTATATTCAATATTACAACTTTGTTGCCATGAAGATGCAGTGCCGGTAAACCCTGTAAGCAATTTAATTCATGTTATTGTATCATGTTCTCTGAACATTCTCTAAAATTAAAACTCAAAATATTTAATGTAGTAAGTTCCTATTACTGGACTTCAGAGAAACTTGATTATGAAGAGCTGGTTGACCTAAGAAAGCAGATATTTTACATTTGTTACAAAAGTTATTTTATAGTGAGTGAAATACTGTTGTAAATAAAAATGTGAGTACGCAGAGAAGAAAAAGGAATTTGATTAGTATTTTGAAAGCTAATTCTTCTTTAAAGTTGGGGACAGCTAGTGTAATTCTGTCTTATGACTTTTGAATGTATGAATATATTTTCCATTTTGATGTTGTCAAGTGCTTCCTCAGTGGTCTGAAAATGAAGTAAGGTGTGAAACAATGTGTTTTACTCGAAAATTAGCTCAGGTGAATGAGGACACAGTAGGCTCTTTATACACACACACAGGATCACACATTGAAGAGCATTTTAACACCTTTAGCTCTTGTGACTTCGTACAAAAAAAAAAAAAAAAAAGCATGCTGGGATATTAAGCTAGACCAGCATGGAGCATTGATTCAACAAAGCAATGTTCAAGGTACGTTTGAATGTAATGTCTCTCTTTCATCTTTTACTTTAGGAGATAAAGATGGCAGTAAAGTTACAACAGTTGCCGCGACCCCCGGTCAGGGTCCCGACCGACCTCAGGAGGTCAGCTACACGGACACAAAGGTCATCGGGAACGGGTCGTTTGGAGTCGTATATCAGGCAAAGCTCTGTGACACTGGTGAGCTGGTGGCCATAAAGAAGGTTCTACAGGATAAAAGATTTAAGGTATAAATGTGTATATCTTTGGTTGATTGTTCTCATGTATGTGCTCGGATTACATTGGCAGGACATATTGGCCTATAGGGTGACTCCATGAAACCTTCAAGAAAATGTCCTGGTCCTGTTTTACTCCTCAATAAAAAAAAAAAAAAGAAAAAAAGAAGAAATTATATTTTGCATATATAAAATGAATCCTTTTTAGGGCCATTAAGATTTTTTACATTTTGAGATTATTTTCATGACAGTAACCCTCAATTCTCATTACTACAATGTGCAAAAATATGATATTAATTATGATATTCACATTACCACAATAAAAAAAAGGATTTATACATCATAGTATTACTCCCTTGGTACTACCTTTCTTTTTTTTTTATCATTTTGATGAAAAATACTGATAAAAGGTTAAGTGTCTTGAAAATTTTGTTACAATGCAAAAAATCATAATAGTCCTAAATGTAGGAGACTTAATTTTCTATCTATCTATCTATCTATCTATCTATCTATCTATCTATCGAGCCAAGTCTCTCAATTTGCCCTCATGATTATTGATTTATTATCATTAATTAATATTTACATTGACTCAGAAAGCGAGTGTATCTGATACTGTTTCCACTGTTTGTACAGTATTTGATATTGATGATTCTCACTCTCTCTCTCTCTCTCTTTCTCAATGCACATTAATGGATCAGAATCGTGAGCTACAGATCATGAGGAAATTAGACCACTGTAACATTGTACGTCTGCGGTACTTCTTCTACTCCAGTGGAGACAAAGTTAGTCCTGCTTTTAAATTCCTCATTCTTCAATCTTTCTGAATAACACAGTGTTACCTAAGGCCATGAAACATCCTGCCCATCAGTTTCCAGCAAATGTTTTTGGTAGAGGGGAAATTATTCCTTCCCTAATTGAACCGCAGTTCAGCAGTGAACCTTTAAAATAACTGTCCACAGCAGAGCCCTGCAGGTATGTTTTTCTTTGTACACTGTTTAATACTCTGGACACAAGCAACTCTTAACTAAAGGTTCATACTCTAAATAGAGTTTCCTTTTGTCTAAAAGAACAAAAACAAATAATTTGTGAATTTCACAAAATCTGTCAAGAAAATGTCTGCATCATTTTTCATCACAGAATCGGAAGAAAAAAATAAGAAAAGATAATAATGGATTTTTAGTGCCATTATAATTGGATATTATATTCTGCATTGTGATCAGTGCTCAGATCAAGTGGGATGAAATCCATGCCCCTACTCCTTATAAGAGCTGCCGGAAAGCAAGAATAGCTGCCTGTACTGTGCCGAACATTTCTGCATCGTTTCTGGCACTGGCCCACATCGAGCACTGATTATATTAGTTCTCATTATCGTAATGGGAAACAATCTCATTCTTATTACCTTAATTAGAAAAAAAATCATTGTCATTACTGTAATTCGAAAAACAAAAATCTCATTCTCATTACTGCAATTTGAAAAATCTCATTCTCATTACCGCAATTTGAAAAATCTCATTCTCATTACCGCAATTTGAAAAATCTCATTCTCATTTCTGTAATTTTAAAAAATCTCTTCCTCATTACCGTAATTTAAAAAAAATCACATTCTCATTACTGTAATTTAAAAAAATCTCATCCTCATTACCACAATTTGAAGAAATCTCATTCTCATTACCGTAATTTAAAAAAAATATCATTCTCATTACTGTAATTTGAAAAAAATCTGATCCTCATTTCTGCAATTTGAAAAAATCTCATTCTCATTAACATAATTTGAAAAAGTATCGTCTTCATTACCGTAATTTGAAAACATCTTGTCCTCATTACCGTAATTTGAAAAAATCTCATTACAGTCATTTTAAAAACTCTCGTCATTATTACTGCAATTTTAAAAAATCTCATTACCATAATTTAAAGAAATCTCATCATCATTACTGTAATCTCATCCTTATTACCGCAGTTTGAAAAAAATTTAATTCTCATTACTGTAATTTGAAAAAAAATATCTTTACCATAATTTTAAAAAATCTTATTCTCATTATAATATTTTATTGAAATTGTAAAGTGTTTATACATCAATGTGTTCTTGTATTTGTTGTACTGCCACAGAATTATTTCTTTAACATATTACATTAATGAGAATGAGATTGGGGGTTAAAATTAAATTTGTTTTTAAATTTAATCTTTAGATTTTGAGGTGACAAATGACCTGAAATTTTTTTGTGCAGTTCACCTATACATGACTAAAAGACCCCTCCTGTCAAACAAGCAGGGTTGTATTTTTGTTGTGGTTAACAGCACTGGATGCTCATGCCCTCCAGTGTTGATCTGTAGATGGGATTTCTGGTAATCCTGCGATAGCTGTTGCCCCAGGGCAAGCTGTCTGTCATAACCTGTCACCACGGCAGCTGCCATTGACCACTCAGTAGGAAACTTTTGATTGATGGGCAGCCTAGTGTTGGAGTAGATAAAATGTTACTCCAGCCCTATTTATACTGGTTGACAAGCTCTTGCTCGTGTGCAGGCCTTAACAAGGGACATTAGCTGTGTGTGTGTGTGTGTGTGTGTGTGTGTGTGTAAAAGAGAGTTCATCAAGTTCAGTCCTACAGTATATGAGTTCAGACTTTCCTTTTAATATACAATATACATGCAAATTACACAGATAGGATCAGATATGTTCATGGTCATGACACTATAGAGTTACATTTCACAAATCAAATGGGTTTTAATTTAGCTGCAAACTTCTAAATCAACCGTTTTAAAAACATACTACAACTACATTGTTTTTGGGAAAGAAGAACTAAGGAACCACAATGTAACCTAACTCTAACCACAAGTATATACAGTATATGCAGTTTATGCTGTTCTCTCTTTATTGGTCTTTACAAGCCTCTGAAGTCAGTAGCTGAGCATCAGCCCCTAAACCCGTCTAGTTCTGTAATGTCAGGAGTCTGACCTCAAAGACCCACATACACACTGTTGAATTGACTAGGGAGTGCGGGTGTATGGTTCACAGTGTCAGGACATCTATTTGGTGACAAAGAAAGATGGAGAAAGAGAGGCCAGTTGTGATCTACCTGAATGGGGAAAGACCAAAAAATCCAAATCAATTGGTCAAGATTATGTTCAAATAACATATTTCAAATCAGCAATAAAATCTGACAACACTGGCATCATAAATTGTGATTTTTAAATCGATAAAAAAAAAAAAAAATTCAGCCTGGTCAGGTTAATGTGCATGCATGTTTTTGAGTAAACTTAGAAACTTTCAACCCTACTGTCATAATTTTTTTAAAATATTTTTCAAATGCTTTTTATGTATAGATTTTATTGTTTTAGCATTGTCCAAGACCCAGAATTTCAATATGAAAAAATCCATTATAAAAATACAAATTATTACGTTTAATACTATGATAATCTAAACAAAGAGTGAAATAAACAAACCATTTCAATATTTATTGTGTAAAAATTATTTCTATCAGTTTTTCAAAAAATTATGACTGTCCCATTGTTCTGGTGCCATTTCCACCACAACAAAAATTTTCCCCTTATAAAGTTTTTTCAAAAGTTAGTGTTCTTGTTACCCAAGTGGACAAAAGTGTCAGTAAAGAGTATGCATGAGATTCAAGATAATTGTCACTTGTGAGCAGAATATTTTGATAACACTTTATAATAACTTCACAGTGTTAAGTATTAGTTCATAGTTAATTGATCGTTTATAAATGATTGTTCCTACATTATTAATACATTAATAAGCAACATATAAATAGTATGTTATTTGTTTCTATTCACTTTAGCAAATTATTTATTATTGTTTAATAAGTTAATATATGGGCAGTTTGAGAATATATATATATATATATATATATATATATTATCCTTATTAAACAACTTGTTAATCATATGTAACTGATGTATTTTAGTTGATGCAAGCCAGTGGTAAAGAAGTATTTATGAGGACATAAATTCATTGTTAATAAAGATATTAAATATGTAATTGGATACACATTTATGCTTAATTAATGTGTTTATTGATGTTTTAGGCAGCCTGATCTCACAGTGAAATCGGAAAGAGTAGACTTTTCTATCGGCAAAATCGGTATACGTTGACTGAAATTTCGAAACACTGCCCCCAGTGGCCAAAGCGGTAAGTGATGTAGGGCATATGGGCATGTGTGAGCTCCATTTATGTCCAGGAGAGGTCACCAAAAGCTAGTAGTGAAGCAAGTTGTTTTCAGCATAACAGGACATTATACAGTGAAGATAAAAGCATATATTTATAGATTCTATCCCCCAACCCAAACCCAAACCTTACCTTAACCATTAGTGGAGTAAAAAAGTAATGTTAGAGGGAAAAGTAAAACCTCTGAAACATGCTCATCATTGATTATTCAAACGTGGTTACTGCCTGGCTTTGAACTCTAGTCTCCCACGCAGCTGATGCAACGTGTTGCCAATCACGCCAGGTGGAAAGGAAAACACATTAAAACCACTGCAAACATGTCTGATAAGAATGATGCATGTCAGCGCGTCGGCATACAGTCGCCGATCCTAGGGCACCGAAACTATCGGAAACATCATGCCGACTTCACGTGTGATCATGTTGGTTTAGGAACACTTACTATTAAATCAATTAATGCTTAATAAAAGTTGTAATAAAAAACGTACTAATGGCTAGCTAAGCATTTTGCGTGACCTAATCTAAAGTGAGAACTATGTATGCCTAATTATACATTTATTAACATGTTTCAACAGTAAGTATGGCCAGCTGACCCAGGGCCAGGGTGAGAGTTTCGGGCCAGTACTGCGTTGTCACTAAATCTTCCGTTGATCTTGTAAATGTGTTGTACATGTGTCCTAGTCTGATTATTAAACCACAGCAGCCTGTGATTTCATTTAAGAAATATCCAATTCTCTTGTGTTGCATGCTTCAAAGTGATGTGTGGAGGCATTGAACCGCTAAAAACATCACATTATGACTTCTGTAATCTGTGTATTAGATTACAGAAAGTGAAATGCTCATTTAATGCAAAGCGTGCAGCACATTCCAGACTATTTATTTAATGAAATTGCAGCCTCTTATGGTGTAACAGTCAAACGACCACGTAGCGAAGTGCTTATCCAGAAGTGTGAAACTTCCGTCAGACAGACATCTTTTTACTAAAACGATTGGTACCTGAGATACAAATCCGCCCCTACAATCTCTGGAACACTGTTATTGTTCCATCCAGCCCAGCTCTGAGAAAATGAACACGTACGGCACGACAGCGTCGCTTGTACACTTCAGCGGCATAGTAAGGACATTTTCACTAATGAAGTTTAATAGGCACTGAATTGGCAAAATATAATTTATAGTCAATAATATAACATTACATGCTTTTTCCTATTTCTGTTTATTTATTTATTTATTTATTTATTTTGCCATTTCATCACTGTCATGTGACCGTGGTGACGTGCTGGCTGTTTCCAGCGCGCGCGCACAGACTGTAGCGGGATTGTTGGACTTCCTTCTGGAATTGGATTCAATTTAATGAAATGTTTATAGTAGGTCCACTGGTGAAACTGAATTAAATAGTCATTTTAAATGGCAGTAATGGGAACAAGTCTGCTTATAAAGCTTAATAGGATGGAAAATGCTAAAGTGGCATTTGAGCAATTAGAGGATCTCTTTTAATAAACTGTGGATTTTCCTCTCTCACTATAATTCCTGTGTGTTGTGTCTGTTTTTTTTTTTTTTTTTTTAAGCTTTAGTGTCAGTTTTGAGCCTTTGTGATTGAGATGCTGTGGAGATGGTTATTTCAGGGCTTTCAGAGTAATAGATCATTAATAAATGTTTAATTAGGCATATACAGTTCTCACTTTAGATTAGGTCACGAAAATGCTTAAGCAATTAGTCAATGTTTTATTACAACCTATATATTAAGTAATAATTGCTTTATTAGTAAGTGTTACTAAAACAGTAACAAATACATTAATTACGTTTAAATGTAAATCCAATTAATTACATATACAATTTCTTTATTTACTACGAATTTATGCCTTGTTCATGTTAAAAAACATTATCAAACTGCCTATAAATGAACTTATTACAAAAAAATAAATCATTTGCTACAGTGAATATAAACAAATAACAAAGTATTTGTATGTAGCTTGTTAATGTAGGAACAAGAGTTTATAAATGATCAATTGACTATACAATTTAGTTATTATAAAGTGTTACCGTATGGGACCCACTTTATATTAGGTATCATTAACTGCTATTTAAGCATATGATACAATGTAATTATTATGTACATACATGTTGTTGCATTGTACTTACATTTAAATTACTTGCATTTAATTACATCTGTAGTTACATTGTTAACCTTACCCCTAATCCTAAACCTAACCCTACCCTTACCAGAAACTCTTACCCAAACCCCTAACCTTAACCCTACTCCTAACCCTAAACCTACCCGTACCTCAACCTCTGTAGCAGAAAATGTGAATCTTGTGAGAATTTAGCAGAACAACATGTAGTTACACAATAAGTACATTGTATTGTATGTATTTTAATGTTAGTACATAGTAGTTAAAGACACCTAATATAAAGTGGGACCCAAGGATTTGAACAGAAATGCTGTTAGCTAAGCACGTTTAATTTCCCATCTACTTTACATGTCCATTTAATGGTAAAATGTTTTTGAAGGAAACTCTATCGACCCTTAAGTACAGAGTCTTATTACCGCCACATGTGTTATGTGCAACAGCACAGCATGCTTGCAATGCTTTGGCCAAACATTCACGTTTACGTACTTGTGCAGAGTATGTTTCTGGCCTCTGAGGGCGCGTGTCTAGAGAAACGGGTATCTGTGCCCATCTCAGACAGTGAGAGAAGTACTGTTCTTTGTGTTTAACCCCTCATTCACCCATTCCAGCATGATGACATAGTGTCTGACTGTTGAAACTGGTTAACAGAAACAGGATCAGTTTAGTTATGTAACTCTGTCCAGACAGGACACTCTCCCGTTTACAGAGAGAACACTTGCCCTGTTCCCTTACCACATACACAAACTTGCATGCAGGGCCTTTGTGGTGGAAGTGAATGAGAGTTCATGGGTAATAACTGTCACGCCACCCTTCAGTGATCAACAGAAGTGATGAAGTGTCTGTAATTTATAAACCACAGGTTCTACGTGTTGCAATCCGTTTGTTGCCTTTGATATTGTATTCTTTATATCCAAATGAAATTACCTTTGTTATGATGCAGATTTGAAAATCAAACTAATTGTTTATTGGGGAAATGAATCGTTGATTGGCTGCACATTTTTAAATGTACAACTCTGACCTTTGGTTTTAGAAGGTATAAAGTCTTTAGTCAGAGGGCTCGAGTCCAACGTCAAGTCACAAGTCATTGTTGTCTAAGTCTAGTCGCAAGTCTTCTTTGATTTTATCGAGTCGCAAGTCATCACATTTGTGACTCGAGTCCAAGTCAAGTCCAAATCATGCAACTCGAGTCCACAACCCTGTTTTCTGTGGTAATCGACATTATGCCACAAATGCTGTTGATTGAGCTTAACCCGGAATGTTATATTAAGAGGCTAAAGGGACACAATATATTCACAATGTAGCACAGCTTGGAGTGCCTTATTGCTTTTATGAGATGGTTATTATATAATACAAATATTAAGAACACACATTTTCATTAAAACATTATTTTATTAAGCAAATACATTAAGTGCCATCTTTCCACTTGAAGATATAGTCCCTGACGTAAAATAAGGTTAATAGTTGGCCTTTATAGGTGCTGTGCAGTGATATAGAAAGTGTTTTTTTAACACGACAGGAATGCTGTACTGATCAATTAGCATTTAGGACCAGAACTATCTGTTTAAGAAACTCAATCTTTTCTTCAGTCATTAACAGTGTAAAAGCACCTGCAGCCCTCTTCAGATACCACCAATGGAACATTGATATTAATATTCCTTATTTAGCAGCCTCTTTTATCTAAGGATTTGTGTGTGCGCATGTGAACAACCAATCCCCTGCACTTCTTAGAAAACATTCAGCCAATCACGGAATAATTGCAAAGCTGATGTCATTGTTGGAAGGCAGGAGTTGGCTCGATGTCATTGGCAGGTTAATTTTCAAGCTACATTAAGGAGTTAATATCTCTGAGGGGCAAAAGAGAGAGAGAGAAAATGAAGACTATTAAATAGTCTCAGTGTCAAAGAGAGTATCAGCCCCCCTTTCTCCCCTAGACAGACCACCACTGTGATCAGAGATGTTTTTGTAATCCAAATTTCTGCTTGATTCGTGTTGGGCAGGGACTGTCCAATGCTTTAAGTGTGTATTTTCTCTAGCAGTTGTTATTTTATGTTGGTTTCAAACATCTATCTTTTTATCTGTCTATCTGTCTGTCTGTCTGTCTTTCTGCCTATCTACAGTTGATGTCAGAAGTTTACATACACCTTAGCCAAATACATTTAAACTCAGTTTTTCACAATTCTTGATATTTAATCGTAGAAAACATTCCCTGTCTTAGGTCAGTTAGGATCACTACTTTATTTTAAGAATGTGAAATTTCAGAATAATAGTAGAAAGAACGATTTATTTCAGCTTTTATTTCTTTCATCACATTCCCTGTGGGTCAGAATTTTATATACACTTTGTTAGTATTAAGCAGCGTTGTCTTTAAATTGTTTAACTTGGGTCAAACTTTTTGAGTAGCCATCCACAAGCTTCTCACAATAAGTTGCTAGAATTTTGGCCCATTCCTCCAGACAGAACTGGTGTAACTGAGTCAGGTTTGCAGGCCTCCTTGCTCGCGCACACTTTTTCAGTTCTGCCCACAAATTTATCCTTAAGCCATTTTGCCACAACTTTGGAGGTATGCTTGGGGTCATTGTCCATTTGGAAGACCCATTTGCGACTGAGCTTTTACTTCCTGGCTGATGTCTTGAGATGTTGCTTCAATATATCCACATAATTTTCCTTCCTCATGATGCCATCTATTTTGTGAAGTGCACCAGTCCCTCCTGCAGCAAAGCCCCCCCACAACATGATGCTGCCACCCCCATGCTTCACGGTTGGGATGGTGATCTTCGGCTTGCAAGCCTTGCTCTTTTTCCTCAAAACATAACGATAGTCATTATGGACAAACAGTTACATTTTCGTTTCATCAGACCAGAGGACATTTCTTCAAAATGTAAGATCTTCGTCCCCATGTAGTCTGGCTTTTTTATGGCAGTTTTGGAGCAGTGGCTTCTTTCTTGCTGAGCAGCCTTTCAGGTTATGTCGATATAGGACTCGTTTTACTGTGGATATAGATACTTGTCTACCTGTTTCTTCCAGCATCTTCACAAGGTCCATTGCTGTTGTTCTGGGATTGATTTGCACTTGTCGCACCAAACTACGTTCATCTTTAGGAGACAAAATGCATCTCCTTCCTGAGCAGTATGATGGCTACGTGGTCCCATGGTGTTTATACTTGTGTACTATTGTTTGTACAGATGAACATGGTACATTCAGGCATTTAGAAGTTGCTCCCAAGGATGAGCCAGACTTGTGGAGGTCCACAATTTTTGGCTGATTTCTTTTGATCTTCCCATGATGTCAAGCAAAGAGGCACTGAGTTTGAAGGTAGGCCTTAAAATACATCCACAGGTACATCTCCAATTAGGGATGAAACGATTAGTCAACATTATCGACAACGACAACAATTGTCTACAAAATTTTTCGTTGCCGAAGAAACGTTCTAATAATTGTTAGATTAGTTGATTATTAAAATAGTCGTTAGTTGCAGCCCTACCTCCAATTGACACCAGTTATCAAACAAGTCTACAATTGTTATGCAGACCTATCAGAAGCTAACTGTCTAAAGGCTTGACATAATTTTCTGGAATTTTCTTGCTTAAAGGCACAGTTAACTTAATGTATGTAAACTTCTGACCCACTGGAATTGTGATATAGTCAATTAAAAGTGAAACAATCTATCTGTAAACAATTGTTGGAAAAATTACTTGTCTTGCACAAAGTAGATGTCCTAAACGACTTGCCAAAACGATATACTATTGTCTGTCTGTCTATCTATCTATCTAAAAACAATTTTAGACATTTCAATAATCAGGATTCTATGGATAACTTAATGATGAAATGACGCAGGGCCTTAAAGTTTTTAAAATCAAACCGGAATATTGTTATAAAACCAGCGGACAAAGGTTCAGCCATAGTAATTATGGATAGTAGCCAATATCTGGGTCTAACTAGAAATTATTTTGTATTTAATTCTGAACACTATTTACAAATACATGGCACAGTTATGGGAAAGAAATTTGCCCCAATTTATTTGGATGACATCTTTGGTCTTTGGACTCATTCAGAGGGAGAGTTTTATGCATTTGTAGAAATTTTAAATACACATAATCCCAGTATCACTATCAAGTACAACCTCCTAAAAGAAAGATTGGAATTTTTTTTTATCTATCTCAAACTTTATCTAGTTTTGTATGTTACCTTTTGCATTTTTGTTGTTTCATGATTCGTTTTGTGCCTCAATTGTTTTACTTTTTACTAGTACTGTCAGTCGATAATTTTTTAAAATTATTAATCGCATAATTTGTGTAGTTAATCGCGATTAATCGCATATATCTAAAATTCTGAAATTTGACTCTAAATATAGTTTGTTTATTGTCAAAATGCATTTATTTCCTCCTTAGGAAAGAAAACAAAACAATATGTAACAATATAATGCAAACAAAGCCTTCCACAGTATAAAGATAGAAATGCACTAAAATAGCACCAATTCAAGTAACATTAAACATTTCCCAAAGTCTAAGTGGAAGTTTGACTAATTAAAAGACCTAGTCCCCACATAGGTTGCATATTCATTGAAATGCACATTACATCTCTTAAACTCTCATCCTCCACAATATTAATCAGCCGGCAGACTGTGGATATCCGCTTTGTTACAGCAATCATAAAGCTGCGTTCATGATTCGTGTCAGGGCATCAAAGCCAGCGTCAAGCGCTGCTTGTTTCAGAGTTTAATGGCAGGTTCCATTGTGACAACTTACCCTGCTACTGGGGCATGTTTTCACAAAACGTTAGTGTGTGTTTAATGAACTGTATTTGAAAATGTTCAATAGCTTTTTTTGTAGCCAAGACAAGGTAGAAATTTACTTTTAAAATAAATATTTAAAAACATATATTTACTGTAAGAAATATTTACTGAAGGAAAAAGTGTCACAGCTAGCCCCAGTCTCCCCAGTCTATAGCTCTGACACCAGAATTTGTTGTCAGCAACAGCATGGTAAACACTTGTCCAGCTCACAGATGTAAAATTATCTTATAAACTCTCTCTTCCACACACAGAAGGATGATGTTTATCTGAACCTGGTCATGGACTACGTGCCTGAGAACGTGTACCGAGTGGCCAGACACTACAACAGAGCCAAACAGAATCTGCCCATGGTCTATGTGAAGGTAACAACCCATAATACACTTTGACATTATTCAATTTTCATGCTGGTCTAGGCTAGTTAATACTGTTTTTGTGCTGGTTCACTCATTTGTGTTGGACGTACTGGTTTATAGTGTTTAATCAGGCCAGTGTCAGTTGCAGCCTAGTGAAACAAACCAGCACACCAGCACCCTATGATAAAGACCAGATTACTAGCATTCAAAACCAATATATCAGTTCTGGTGTGCTAAAGTCATTGTTGTGTGTTTGTGTTCTCAGCTGTACATGTACCAGTTGTTTCGTAGTTTGGCATACATCCACTCATATGGGATCTGCCATAGGGACATCAAGCCTCAAAATCTTCTGCTGGACCCAGAAACAGCTGTACTCAAGCTCTGTGACTTCGGAAGGTGAGACAGGGAAATTCTCTTTGTTAGTATTCTCTTTGTTGGTAAGGTAGGTTAAGGGGTGGTCACACTAGATTTCGAGAATGCAAAATTATTTCAGACATGGCAATGGACAGGATATGATGTCACGTGCGAGGGCTTCTTGTTTTAATAAATAATGAATCACAAATAGTAAACAAGATAGGTAACATTTGTCAAGACAAATTTTGATGTTGGCTTGACAAAGCCTTGTCTGAAAGTTTAACACTAAGACAGACAGACAGACAAACAGACAAGAAAACAAACCGTGCTAAAAAAAAGTTAGTGTAAGGCTATATCCACATTATTCGGGATACATTTGAAAATGCCGTTTTCGTTTTCAAAACGCTCTCCATCCACACTGCCGTTTCCAAGCATTTTTCAAAAGTTTCTCCTCAAAACTGAAACGAATGAAACCACTGAAATCCCCTTACTTCACATGTGAAAAATTGCCCATCCATGTGCAGTTTGAAATGCATTTTCCTTGTGTTCCATTCCCTTACAAAAAATCTAAACTAGCCGCAAATTTGGCGCAAATTTTCCGCTTGTTATTTTAACATGCAGTTGAGTTTTTGATTCACCGCAAATGTTTGCCAGAAATTTGCAGCTCTTCGCCGATAGTGGTGAGCCTCCAGTAAACCTTTGGCAACAATGGACAATTTGCCACAAGTTTGCAGCAAAGCTCATTTGCATGTGAAAATGAACAGTCAAATTTGCAGCAAGTTTGCGGCAAATTTGCAATGAACTCTCGATTTTCATAAGGGTTGCCGGACAGCATTTCAGAGCAAACTTCGCTTCACTTTGAAGGAATGCAATGTGAAGGTTGTACAAAGTAACATTTATCTTTAACCACTCTTTTAAAGCGAATATCAGGCACAACAGCGCCGCTAAAACTTGGACCGCCAACTTGATTGTTTTGGGTTGAACAGATCACAATGACAACAAATACATCATCTTTTTCAGATATCTCCATTTTCCCTGTCCACACTACAACACGAAGACAGCGTTTTCAAATGTATCCACTTGGGAGAGCATTTTCAAAAAGCTCCGTTTTCGCTGGACAAAAATGCTGTCATAGTGTGGACGGAAGGCCAAAACATAGTGGAAAAGATGCGTTTTCAAACAAAAACATATTAGGGTGGACGTGTCCTGAGAGAGAGAGACAGAGAGACAGGTTAAGCACATTAAAGGCCTTGTTTACATTTGAATTTTTGTATTTTTGTTCAGTTGGAGTTTAAACAGTCTTGGCCAGTTTAAACATTCCGTTAATGTAAGTCTAGGGGATTTTGAGGAAGTTTAATCGTAATTCTAATAAGTTAGAAAACTCAAAGCAACGCTAGTCAGAACAGGCTGAAGGTCTGTGCCAAGTTTGGTGGATGCAGCTGGAAAGCTCTAGAAAGAGTTACAGTCAGAGATTTTGGTCGTGGTTTGGGGATTTAAAAAAAAACAAAAACCAAACCATGTCTGTAGAATAACAGTATGTTGGCTTTGTCAAGCCAACACAATAATATTATATTCAAAATGTTAAAGTATACTGTCTACTCTCTTTCATGCAACAATAAAAACATGCAGCGTTTGATCTTCCATTTGTCACACGTCATCTTGTCATATGAAATTGGTGGTGAGAGTTCACCAAACCTTTGTCCGCAGCAGAATGCGAAATGTCTTAGTATGAGCTTGCGTTTACGGTCTCCCAGATTTGCATGCGTTTGAAAGGAAGCGAATGGAGCGCAAAGTTTATAGTGAGCTAGTCTCAGCCTCAGACGGCACGCCCACGGACGGTTTTAGTCAAAGTTCTGGCTACGTAAGACTAAGTTTGACCGCACATTTGGAGTTTATTTGTAGGCCTATGTAATGCGGAAGTCAAAAATCGATTATCTTGATTTATCTTGCTAGAAAACTAGTAGTAGCTTATTGTATTTCCGGCACAGCTTGATAAAGGTAATTTCAGGTAAATTAAGGCAATTTGGTTGTGGCGTGTGAATGATTACACTACGTCTATGAAACAGAAAGCCGTTCATTAAAGAAAGCTTAAGTGACCTTTACCTTTATTGGAAATCTGTCAATTTTATGGCAAGTGAACAGGATTCATGTGTGAAAATGGCTATTTCACCGAGAAAATCCATCCATCTGACACATTTTGCTTTGAGCATTCTGATGTAATTCTAGACTTGTTTGATTAAACTGCTCAAGATTTGAGGATTTCAAATAAAGAGTGTTTTTGTTCCTCAGTACAAACTTTTGCTAAACAGCACTAATTATAATTCAGCTGTTTGGCAGTACAGCCGCTGATGTTGATAATGATCATTATTATTGCTCCTTTGACGATTATGTGTATTACACTTCCAATGTGGATGATTGTTTTGGTATAGACTTGGATTGGTGTAATTTCTCATTATCTCTTTGTCTTTCTTTGTGTCTCCTGCAGTGCTAAACAGCTGGTGCGTGGTGAGCCTAATGTTTCTTACATCTGCTCGCGGTACTACAGAGCCCCTGAGCTCATCTTTGGAGCCACAGACTACACTTCCAGCATTGGTATACTCATACTAACTCTTTATAAACCACACTACTTACATTGGTATACTATTGCTAACTTTTTTATAAAGCAGTTCCAGTGTCATGCAAAATCCTATGTCCCCTTTGGACCCTGATTTTTAGTGCCTTTTGGTAGTGCACGATCAAAAATGTTTTGCATTGTCCTCTTATAGATCTTAACATTATTGCAGTCCTTGTAATTAAATAAGTTCCTAAATGCAAAGTCCCAATGTGATTGAATACATTCGTACTGACTAAAATGCTGCCTTGTTTGGCTCTATAGGAATATGTGCATATTGCTCTGACATTCATTGTTTAACTTTGTTACTCTACAGACATTTGGTCAGCTGGCTGTGTACTGGCAGAGCTGCTGTTAGGGCAGCCTATTTTTCCTGGTGACAGTGGTGTGGATCAGCTTGTTGAAATCATTAAGGTATGTAAGTGATGTATGTGGAAACATGAGTGTTTTCCATGAGATATCTTCAATTAGACAAAGTGAAGATGAGGACAGAAAAATTTAATTTGTTGGTTGTTCAATTCTCGTTATTGCTGAAGTGTCTCTGCCCACTCAGACCCCACATTAAACACTTTTCTTTTTAGATTGTTTTAGTTATGCAAATTAAGGTTAATGTTCATTCTGCTCTTTAAAGGAATAGTTCAACCAAACTTTTTAATTCAGTTATTGTTTACTCACCCCCTGTGTTGTTATAAACCTATATGACTTTCTTTCTTTTACTTAACACAAAGGGAGAAATTGTGAAAAAATATTGTGCTCAGTGATGTCACACAATGGCAGTTTATGGTGACTACCTCTTCAAGCTTCAAAAGAACACAAAAGTATAATTTAGAAGTTTGATAAATTATTCCAGGAGACTCATGACTGTTATGAAAGCATACATTAAGGATTGGTGAGAAACAAACCAAAATCTAATTTATTATTTAGTAAAAATATTCACTGACCGTTGATCTCCTGTGTACGTTCATGATAGGGCACGAGAGCAACAGTTCACGCAGCCCCGTCATGACATTGGGGCATTCAAGCGAAAACTCGTTTATCTAAAAACAGGTTCTCCACAGTGATAGCGACAACAGAACAACACAACTGCACAAAAACCAGAGAACAGAACTTACTAAACATGTCTGAATAGTTTGTTGTCGAAGAATTGATGCATTTCTATGCCCAGCCTTATTTTTTTTTAAAGTTTTTGGATCGGTGCCAGTTTACAGTGGACGGAGTTACCCCCGCGATGCTGAAAATAGAAAACAAGCGATCGATAGAATGTATCGTTGTTCATCACTGCTGGTTAGGACAAAAACTCTGATTACCGTAGAAAATATACCTTTTATCGTGTGTCGTTTGCTGTCAGATTTGGACACGGTGTGACTGTGGCTGCCTGCCTCCTCTTTGTTTCTGTTTGATTTACGAGTGCTCCGTTTTAAAAAAAAATAAGGCTGGGCATAGAAATGCATTAGTTCTTCGACGACAAGCTCTTCAGACACTTTTAGTAAGTTCTGTTCTCTGTTTTGTGTGCAGCTGTGTTCTGTTGTCACTATCACTGTGGAGGACCTGTTTTTAGAACAGCCCCAATGTCGCGAGGGGGCTTCGTGAACTGTTGCTCTCATGCCCTATCCTGAATGTGCACAGGAGATCAAAATCCAGTGAACATTTTCACTAAATAATACATTCGATTTGTTTCTCACCAAACCTTATTGTATGCTTTCATAACAATCATGAGTCTTTATTTATTAGACTTCTGAATTATACTTTTGTGTCCTTTTGAAGCTTGAAGAGGTGGTCACCATAAACTGCCATTGTATGACATCACTGAACACAACATTTTTTCACAATTTCTCCCTTTGTGTTAAGAAAAAGAAAGAAAGTCATGTAGGGTTATAACAACAAAGGGGTGAGTAAACAATGACTGAATTTAAATTTTTGGGTGAACTAATCCTTTATCATATAATAAAAGCATATAATGACCAGGGGCCATCAAGCTCCAAAAATGACAAAAAAAAGCACAATAAAAGTATCATAAAAATAGCCCATACACCTCATGTGCAATATTCCAAGTTTTCTGAAGTCATATGAAAGCTTTGTTTGAGAACAGACCAACATTTTTATTAAAGTCTTTATTCACTGAGTTTAATTCAAGCATTGATTGATCTTTTATCTTGTCAGTGGTATGATGTAATGAGCACTGCTGCATTTTATATAAAAACACCTGCCGAATGTTTTTATTTTATTTTTTTGCGCAAGTAAACTGATTCCTTATCAAAATAGAGTAATATCTTTGTTTTACTGCAGTATTTCATCTGTGAGCAGATTCACAGATTGAAATTCACAATCACACGGATTCCCATTGAAATGACTGTAATTCTCCTGCAGAATTTTGCTGTGCAAAGGTAAATGTGACTGCGCCTTTAGAGCGACAGCAGTAGGAATGGCCACCAGCTACTTCACAGTAAAGGGACTAGTATCAAGCGATATTTTGCAACACATGTGGCAACCAATGGTGTCAAGTTTGAATATGCACACTGAATATGCTTATTGGAGCTTGACAACCACCTGGTCACTACGTATATGCTGTTATTGAATGGAAAAGAGCAGTGTGAGCAAAATCAAAATATGATGTTTTGTGTTTCACAAAGAAAGAAGAAAGCTATATGGTTTTGGAACAATATTAAGGTGAGTAAATGATGGCAGACTTTTCATTTTGAGTGAACTATTCCTTGAAAATGACTCAATTGCAACAGAATAAAATACAATTCGAAAAGAAAGTCATGTGAAAGAGGTGAGCTGTATGTGATCTTTTCCTTCAGGTTCTGGGTACTCCTACACGAGAACAGATTCGGGAGATGAACCCAAATTATACGGAGTTCAAGTTTCCACAGATTAAGGCACATCCGTGGACTAAGGTTTGTCGTTTTTGTGAGCATAAGGAGCCATTCACACAGAATGTGTTTTAGAGTCCATCTGTGCTGTTTTTAATTGGTTTTCCATGCACTAGACTTGCACTAGTATTCGACATCTTCAATTGCTCCTTTGTGAGATGTTTAAAACAAGGAATCCTCATTTATATCAACAGTTCTGTAAGTTTGTTTTGGTGTATGTTCAAGGCCTTGATGGTGCAAAATAGTAATGTTTGCATAAAACCTTAAAAAACCTGTCTTGTTGGCCATGTCTTAGGTTTTCCGGCCCCGCACCCCTCCGGAGGCGATAGCTTTGTGTTCCCGGTTGTTGGAGTACACACCCACGGCCCGTTTCACTCCTCTTGAGGCCTGTGCTCACACTTTCTTCGATGAGCTCCGAGAGCCCACCCTCAAGCTCCCGAACGGAAGAGAGAGGCCTTTGCTGTTTAATTTCACTACACAGGGTATGTTATATACTCCCAAAGGCACAAAAAATAGGTTATGTGTAAATTGAGAGGTGTCCATTTTTTTTTTTGTATTTACAGTAGTGCTCTGTTTATACTGAATCGCTGTACAATTAGAGAGGAAAATAAACAACAAACGGATGTGAGGAATGAGTTAATAAAGAATATAAATCTTAGTTGCGTTAACATGCCCTCTTAGTCACTTATCAAAGCACGAGTCGTGTGTAAATAATAAGCAAAAATCAGTAGTTTATCCTGCAATAAGGGTGTTGTGATGTCTTTTTGATAATGATTATTGGGGATTTATGTTACTTGGCAACAAAACACTAGAGAGGGTGAACAAATCATACTACTGAGCAATGTTTGAACTAGTATTGAAAACATCTCTCTTGTTTTTGATCGTGTTTCTGGTGTGTGTAATGTTGAACCCTCATGGTGTTTACTAGTTAGCTGGTATGTCAAGGATTGTATCCGTTTATATATTTTCTACACGCACTAGCCGCGTTTCCACTATTGGGCCAAATGAGGGTGTGCTAGTGTGTGCCAGGGCCAGTTGCGTTCCCACTGTCACTTCCGGGGCTTCATCGTGCCTCCTCTGGGCTTTCTTGGGGCCAATGGCCTTTTGCCTGCCGATTACCCTTAGGCCAAACAAGGACAACTGGGGATTGAGGTGTGTTCAATGTCAAAGGTGGAGTTTCGCTGAACTTCCCAGGTTGTGTATCCAGCGCACAATGGTACATGTTCTGGAAAAAAATTAATAAAAAAATGCGGGCACAGTACAAATCCGTTAAAACGCCCAATGGACAAAGTGGTGCCCAATGAAATTGAGAAATGGAGAGACCAGTCAGGAGACCATGGCAGTTACAGTCGATATTCTAGATAACTAGATAACATGATACCTCTGCTTGAGCTTTCCTCTTGCTTGTGAAATAGGCGGGGTGTGTTACGTTGGCACCACAGCGGTGTATTAAGGGCGGGTTTTTGGACAATGCTGCAGAGTTATTGGCCCGATGGTGGGAAAGCAGATAGATTTTGGTCTTGTGGCTCGAGGTCCAAAGCTATTGGCCGCAGCTGGCTAGATGATAGCCCTGGCTCGCACTGGCCCAATAGTGGAAAAGTGGCTACTTAGCACTTTATTAGGAACACTAATAAACACATGGTCCTAATAAAGTGCCCGACCTAGTCTTCTGCTGTTGAAGCCCATCCGCCTCAAGTTTTGACGTGTTGTGCATTCTGAGATGCTATTCTGCTCACTACAATTGTACAGAGTGGTTACCTGAGTTACCATAGCCTTTCTGTCAGCTCGAACCAGTCTGGCCATTCTCCATTGACCTCTCTCATCAGCAAGTGAGAAATTTGATGGTTTTGCATACACAAGGTCTACTCACATCATTAATATAAAATAATTACAATAAAAGTGAAGAGGTTAGGTTAAGGTTTGGTTAGGGTTATGGTTAGGTTAGGGTCATGTCATCTTTGCAGCCCCTATGCTTTCCAAAGTTAAGTAGCCCTGTATTACAGTAATGTATGTTGGATTTGTTCATCAGAGTTGTCCAGTAACCCCTCGCTGACCTGCTTACTCATCCCTGCACATGCTCAGAACCAGGTGGAAAACTCCACTCAGTCTGCCTTGGTTGCAACAGGTTGGTCTCGCTTTCAATTTCACCTTCACTTTCTAATTCATCAAGTCATACCCACCCTTTTAATGTAAATTTTAACCTTCTCTTACCGTCTCTCCATTTTATTCCAGGTGCCAACTGTGGCAATCGTGGTCTGAACACCAACGCTGCCTCTTCCACCCTGAATCCTTCAACTTGAACCCCAACCACCCGTCAGCAGGCCAATTACACGCAGCTGCTTATTAACCACGCCCACTCCCCTGAGTCAGGGGTGGGGCTAAAACAAAACCTAAAGCTCATGATATGATGGATGCATCAACCAAACCTTCCCCCAGCCCCGTCTCATTGTCTGTTTTTATTCTTATTGTTATTTATTTGCTCTAAATGACTGTAAACTAGGGCTCAAAAGCTTCGCCTCAGGACTGTCTGCGAAGATGTTTGATTATTCTGTATACTAAATATACCCTTATATAAAGAGTTACACCTACAAGTATGTTTTCACATGTGTACTTTGACATCTTTTTATGGAAATCTGTAAGCTGTTGCCACTGCTTCTTTTATAACTATACCAACAGAAGAGTTGGCCTCTACCATTCTGGTCTCTGCCTGGCAACCAATGCCCGTCAGTACCTGGTCTACAGGCACAAACGATGGCTGCCCAGGTGAACTGAGTATGGTAGAGCTGGAAGGAAGTTTGAGATATAGGAAAGCTGGTCTTTGATTGGCCGGCATGGGCAGATTTCTAGGGCTTGTGCACATTCTGTAGGCTGTATGTGAAATACAGTATATGCTAATGACATTTGCCTCTTCCCTCAGTATTGGGTGGATATGTTGTATGCTTAAACCTGTATGCTGCTGTGAACCTCTTTATTTTAAACCACTTTTGACAGAGTGATACACTCCCTCCATTTCCTATCCTCTACCCGCTCGTTTTCCTCCTTCCTGTTGAATTGTCACTATGTACTTCACTGAACTCTACTAATGTACTGTTTCTCAACACACAAAATCTTAATCATTTTCTGTGAGCAAGTGTGTGTGTGTGTGTGTGTGTGTGTGTGTGTGTGTGTGTGTGAGCATGCTTATAATGATCTCTTTATAAATACGAAAATGCAACAAAAAAGAGCACGAGCAAGGTTACCCCAAAATAGTTTACCCCAGAATGAAAATCATTGTCCTCATGTCTTTCCAAACCCATGACTTTCTTTCTTAAGTAGAAAACAAACGGCATTATTCTGAAGACTGTACTGGTTGCTCTTTCCATGCAATTGTATTGAACAGGGACTGAAGCTTTGAGCTTTAAAAAGTACTCAACAGTGACTTATGTGCTATATTCCAAGATTTCAGAAGCCATACGATAGCTTTGATTGAGGAACAGACCATTTAAGTTAATAATCTTACCTTCCAGTCAGCCGTAAACCACCACGACCGCATCTAATAAGTAGGTTAGAACCGCCGCAATCAGTCTGATTTGTGAACGAATCATTCAAACCGGTTTTGTAAAGCGGATCAACAGATTCATTGGAAACATCTGACTCAAGAGAACGATCCTTTAATAAATATGATATTGCTATTTCTTTCGTGATCTCATATGAATGTACCAAGGAGAGCTAGTGCGGATGTCAAGATTTTCAGTGAATAACTCAAATCTTTTAGTCTTTTTCTCACACTAAGCTATTGTATGGCTTCAGAAGACTTTGAATACAGTGCACAAGTTGTATGGGCTTTTATAATGCATTTACGAGCTTTTGGGTCTTTTTTTAAGCTTCTTCATTCCTTTTTCATTGTAATAGCATGGAAAAGAGCGACCAGCACAGTCTTCAAAATGTTGTGTTCTTACCAAGAAAGTAATTCGTGTTTTGGAATGACACAAGGGTGAGTAAATGATGACAGAATTTTTATTTTTGGGTGTACTACTACTTTAAAACTGAACATGTGAACTGATTTCCTCTTCTCTCATAAACCACAAATCCCAGTTTGAAAGAAAGATGTCCTTGTTTAGCACCATCTGAATTGACAGAAAGGAACATTACAAGGACACTAAAAGAAGATGAGAACGCTTCCTTTAGGGTACATCTGTGATCATTTCTTGTTGTTTTTCTTGATCACATGGTCTTTAGTGTCCTCTAGTGTTAGTGGAGATGTACAACTGAGGTTGATGTGACAACTGTTTCTTATTATGGTTCTGAATCAGCAAAGAAGAGCAATGTGATGCAAAGAAGGCCGTTATGCCACAAGTGTAGGAAGTATTCAAATAATCATTTGTTTAAATAATGTATGCTTAGCAAAGGGAAAGATGTCTAGTGTTCAACTTGAATTTCAGCTGCTGAGCTCTTGTTCAGGTCAGCGCTCACTGTTACAGGGTGTTTTTCATTTTTTTTTGTGTTTTTGGCATTGTTTTTCTTTTTTTATACTTTTAACTTAAAACGAGACTTTTCTGAAGGACTTTGTCTTATCGCCCTCTTATTTAAGGACTTTATTATGTATTTTAATTGTTATGGAGAATATTTTAGGGACATATACAGTATATACAGGGTTTTTCGGGAACATGGTCATGAATCAACCGTATTACCTACAATGGCAATATATATTTTTTTTTAAGCTGTAGAAAACTTTCAGCAGCAATTAAAGGGAGTTATGTCACATGGCACTTTTTATTTTTTTATTTTACACTTAAAGTATATGTTTTCAAAGTATACATGCTTGCACAAACAGCCTGTACTGTAGGCAGCCATATTGCTTCACTGTTTTCTCAGCATGATACCTCCCAGTGACTCGTATTTAAGATGAATATGAGATACAGTATATAAAATGAAAGGGATAATAGAGGAAATATAAATACGTTAATGCAAATGATACAATTCAGAGCTATAAGAGTCAACCCAACATCAAATGGAACTCCTAAAACATTACTATTACTTAAATGTATTTGGCAATGATTTCTCTGTTCTCATACATACTGTCTTTGTTCATTTTTTGTACTGTATATTTTCTCCTCCCATGAAGGTATGCTAAAGGTCTCTTCTTGTACATACTCAGTGTGCATTCTGTCCCTTGTGTGTTCCGGTTCAGCAAAGTAGGCACCTGATACTGCATTGAATAAAGAGTAGGTTAGCCTTGAACCCTTTAAACCGTTTACTTTCTCTTTATTGCTTAATGTCTCAGAATTAGATTTTAATGAATTACAGTTTTGCTCATTGTCATGACTTTTAGCTGCCAATGTATGTTGGCAGTGTTTGCTATTGAGTTTATGTTAAGAACTGCACAAATAAACTCTGCCTTTGATTGAGTCAATGTTGCTATGCGAACAGCAATTTTTTCTAGCGCCACAGAGACACAGTATTTACTGTTTTTGAGAAAAATAAACATAGAATGGCTTACTTATAGTTTTCTATGCATATTAAACTGGGATAGGAAAAAGTATTATGCCATCGAAAAAGTTACTTCAGCTTTAAAGGGATAGTTCAAACAAAAATGAAACTTCTCTCATGATTTACTCACCCTCATGACATCCCAGATGTGTATGCCTTTCTTTCTTCTGCTGAACACAAATTAAGATTTTTAGAAGAATATCTCAGCTCATGCGATGCAAGTGAATGGTGGCCAGAACTTTGAAGGTCCAAAAAGCACATAAAGGCAGCATAAAAGTAATCTATATGACTCCGGTGGTTAAATCCATGTCTTCAGAAGTGATACGATATTTAGACATAAATAACAGATCAGTATTTAAGTCCTTTTTTTACTATAAATCTCTACTTTCACTTTAACATTCTTCTTTTGTTTTTGCCGATTTCTCATTCGGAGGGGGGACACACAAATGTTTTCCTCTTAATTTGTTTGAACATTCGGTCCCAGTCATAGCCTGTGATATTGTCATACTGGCTTCATCATAAGCACCTGGCTGTTCTCAAACAATTTTGAAACAATCTGGCTTTAAAAGCTGTTTATCTGAAGTACTTATGTTTGTACAATAGTCAATGTGAATAATTTTTATACTGCAGAGATACATTGTGCAGGTTCTTTCCCAAATACTTTGAAGAAACCTTATATAAAAACAATATTGAGTTAAAGTGTAAACATTCGTATGTGCTTCTAGAAAGGTATCATAAAAAGAAAAGGAAATACACAAAATATCTGTTATGACCTTAATAGGATAAAAAAAAAAAAACTATTTCGTGTTGAAGTAAATATAGCACAAAAGATTAAGTACTTTCTACATTAAGTAAGTTTGAGCTTGAAAATATTAAGTAAATTCTACATTCAAACAAGTAAAAAATAAATGCTCTAGCTTACAAGTAGGGTACAGCAGGGCTAAAGGCAGCCCTTAAGGAAAAAGTGTAGAGCAGCATAATTTGTGTGAAGAGAAATAATAACAGAAGGTTGTTTTGATTAAAATATATATATTTTTTAAAAAGGTGGCCTTTAAGGCCCACACACTTGGGGTAAAGTACTAAACGATGCCAGAGCATGAAGTGTTTTGTACAAACAAATGTTCTGAACTGAAAACAATCCCTGTATTACCTTGGCACTGTTAATTATACTGATAAAATGTGTTACACCAGATATTTAAAACTTTTTATCATCATGTACTTGTGAATGACGCATTTGTGTTACTTCACAAATAGTATGAAGGTCTTCTGCAGCATCTGGGACAAATTTGAAACAAATGTTTTACAACCCAAGGTGCTCAAATTCTGAGCTTTTTCATACAGCAATAAAAACAATTTAAAAATTTTTGTATTTTTATGAATACATACTTCAACACAAGATGTAAGTAAATAAATGAATAAATAAAAGTGTAAAAACATTAATTGCTTAACCTTATAATATACGGTATATATATATATATATATATATATATATATTTGTCCATGAAATCCTGAGACGTTCATGAATTAGAAAAAAATTATCTTTAAATTGTGTTTTTTGAAAATCTAAGTTAAACTACAATCACGTTGATGAGCCATGAGTCTAAGCATTTGGTCTGTGTTGTGTTCTGTTCAGTCCTTGTATTGAACATCTTCCTTTTATTATTTTTTAAGAAACAGTTTGTTCTTTACAAATGACAAAATGAATAGAAGAAAATAGAAGTGAATTAATTAGGTGAAAAATGATGTCAGAATCACTGAGCTGCAGCACAGACACATACACACATTACACAGTGCATAAGAACAGTTCAAATTAATGCACATATAAACAGAAAATTATATTCATAGCATACTTTTAAATATTTATCCTGTGTATCATATCAAACATTCAGAAAAAGCATCAAGGTTAATGTTTTAGAAAACATTATTCTTAACTGCTCATCTGAAATGCCTGTCTGCTTTCCTCACCCTGAAAAAAACAACTGATCATTTCTATGGATGCATTTAACATCTTCACTGACTCCACATATGACTTGTGTGATTTATTTCATGTTTTCTAAATTCATATAAAAGTTTTGTGTAGGTAACAGACCTACAGACTGAAATTGCACATGCTGTCAGCCACTGACTGTCTTATGAGACACAAAGTTTTATTCCTGCAGGGGGCGCTTGACGCTCTGAAAACCAAATCCTCCATGCATCCGCATTTAAATCTCAGAATGTTTTATATCCCTTTGGAGACATTTTACTTGGGATAATAATATTTGATAAAAACTGTTAATCGCAAGGATTCATAACTGTGAATGGAAATCCGCCTCAGCATTATCTATAAAAGCCTTCTTCTTTTTTTAAATTTTTTTTTTTTATCCTCATCCAGTAAAAATAAGCGACTGTCCCAGCCCATCCTGGCCAGTACTGAGAAAAGTAACAGGTACCACGTGACACCGCAGTCTATGAAAGAAGGGCGTTTGCCCACTAGTTGGGCTACCAGCTCATACAACAGAGGGGGGAGTTTTTTTGTCTGATTATAACAGACACGCATTTGCAAGAGATCTCATACTAAATTATTTTCAGCATTGATAAAAAAATACATATACAAACAAGGACAGATATCCAGAGGGTATGTCAAGTTCATGTTATTTAATAATATAAACGGTAGTTAACCGTAAAATAAACGAGCATCAAAATGACATCCTGTAAAGCCTGAAACATGATCACGGTAAATTTCTGGCAACCGTAAATTGAATGTAATTTTAACAGTGTCCATGGAACCCTGAGATGTTCATGAATAAGAAACAATATAAGTTATATGCAAATCTTTAAATTAAGTTTTGTTTTTTGTTTTTAAGTTGAGCCATCTTTTTTTTTTTTTTTTTTTGTACAAATGACAAAATGAATAGAAGAAAATATAGGTGAATTATTTAGGTGTAAACTGATGTCAGAATCACTGAGCTGCAGCACACACACACACACACACACACACACACACACGTTTAGCAACCACGTGAATGATACAACAAGAGTGACAAATATTTCAGCTGCACAGCCTCAGTGCTCCTTTAAAAGTGTCTGAGTCTAATCTACAGTGTGAATCACAGCAGACATCTTGTTGGTAAGGCTGATATTTATACACTTCTGTTTTCTTTGAAAGTACTTTTGTCTATTTTATAAACCTACTGCTATATTGTTAATGTTCTTCAGGATTTGATATTTATCCAATACAGCTTACTTCCAGATATACATAATTCAAAAGTAAATTATTAATACATAAAATACATCTATTCACAATAACAGGTTTTCTGAGTGGCTCCTTTAAAACCTTACAAGAGAAATGAGGCTGTTTTGTCCAGTTCTTCTTCTACTGATTCTCACTCATGGTAAGCTTGTGTGTCTTTCAAATTGTTATATTCCCTTTTCTGATTCAACTTTATTCAGGTGTCATTCGCACATTTGAAAATAATGAAACTAGGTTGTAAACACATGCTGTTACATTGTGGTGTTACAAATGTGTATTTATGTGCAATGACTACAGTGATTTTTAACTTATGTGTTTCTCCTTCCAGACCTGGCTCTCTTTTCTTTCATGGGAATGGCATTGCAGTGCAATCTATGTATTTCCAAAGGGATTGCGGATCGTTGCACTACATCAGTGCAGACATGTTTTTCATACATAAGGACCTGTGGAGACATCAAGTTCAACACCGGTACATTCGGTGAGTTCAGCCATCATTCAGAACCTTTTCTATGATCAAGAAATCCTTAGTCAGATCATTCGGAATATTTATTTAGAACATTCAAAACTTTTACTCAGCCCTTTCAAGACTAATAAATGCTTGCTAACTGGTAACAAATGAGGAATACAGAATAAAACAAAGTAGCAAAAAATAAAAATTATAATAATAAAAAACTACTACTGTCTTTCTGCAGCTTCTCCCTCTTTGCGTTCCTGTATGAAAATGTCGACATGCTGGACCTATAAGCAAATGGCAAACGTGTCAGCTGTTTGCTGCAGTACTGACCTCTGCAACTGAGCAAACACACTTATGATGTCATAATTAATCTGTGATCATAATGAAGCCTAAATTTAACTGAATGCTGCCGATGCAAAACCTTGGTGGTGTGGACATTTTTATACACAGTGTACCACACATGTCCACCAGCTATGAGCTTGATTTATAAATAATTGCAATAATCTATCAAATAATTAATAATTGTAACACAAATGTGAGAAAAACAAACAAAACACAAACAAGATAAAAAAGAAAAGTAAATATTGAAACAAACCCTATAATATTGGACATTAAGATGATAATAATTGAATTTCTATGAATTTCTGATCATACACACTGTAAAAAAAAAACAACTTCAATTTTGTCAGAAACTCAATTTTAAAAGTTGATTGAACTATCTAATGTAGAAAAAGTTGAGATTTCTTAAAACAATCAATAAAGTCAACTTTTATGCCATTTAAGTCAGAGCAACTTAAAAGTTTAAACAGTGAGCACATACAATGTCAAGTTTGACAAGGAATATTTTCTTATTTAATATATAATGAAGTCAGCATCAGGGTGATTAGTGTTCGCTTTGATAAAAATGTCAGTTATTAGGTTGACTGATCTTCTAAAAGTTTTTTTTTTCTCCCCAATTTGGAATTCTCACTACTTAGTAGGTCCTCATGGTGGCGCGGTTACTCACCTCAATCCGGGTGGCGGAGGACAAGTCTCAGTTGCCTCCGCTTCTGAGACCGTCAATCTGCGCATCTTATCACGTGGCTCGTTGTGCATGACACCGCGGAGACTCACAGCATGTGGAGGCTCATGCTACTCTCTGCGATCCACGCACAACTTACCGCATGCCCCATTGAGAGCGAGCGAGAAACACTAATCGCGACCACGAGGAGGTTACCTCATGTGACTCTACCCTCCCTAGCAACCGGGCCAATTTGGTTGCTTAGGAGACCTGGCTGGAGTCACTCAGCAAGTTTATTGAACTTAGATCTACTCATAAATACATTCTTATTTTTAAGTTAGCTGAACTTATTACATTGAGCTAATGGAACTTACAATCCAATTTGATTGTTAAGTTGGAACAACTACAGTATTTTGCACCTGGTTGCTTTACTTTTTTCAGTTTACTCAACTTTTTACAGTGCACGACACGGCACTTTTATCAATATTGGTGAGTGGATATTCGGCCTTTTGTGTGTACAGTTGAGAAGAACTCTCCAGCCAAAGCACATATTCCTTGTCGCTTTTCTTTGTCATTTAGATGCTTCTCAGTGACTAATTGGCAGCACACCAGATGTTGAACAGTACCCCTGTGGCAAACAGGAGTGATATGCCTGCTCATAGGCATGATGGTGAAAGAGCTGTATTGTGATAGACTTGCTAAGTGTTACATTCAATTACTGTGAAACTGCATATTGACATTAACCTATTGTTGGAAAATTTGCTTTTTTTTTCTGGTTACAAAGTGTATCAAGATTGAAAAAATTAGTAATTATTTGCTGTAATCTAAT